>NW_026138097.1:32120000-32240000 GCF_025592945.1 Manacus candei | reverse complement strand
CTTACATTCAGCATTTCTGCAACTTAAACTGCACACTTCTGAGCTGTACTCCTTCCTGCCTCTTGCTGCCATCAGGCAGAATTCAGTTTGAAAATACTTCCCAATTCTTAAATGGAGAGGTAAACTACAGGTTGGATTCTTTTGTTTGTTTGGTTTGTTTTTTTTTTTAATGGAGGTAAACTGGAGTACAGTTTGTTGGGAGTTTTTTGTTTTGTTTCAGTTTTGTTATTTTTTTTTGGAGTGGAATACTCCTAGCTTGCTTTGTGTGAGGTTGGATGACTACCTGTCCTGAAATACACCTGTCTTCAGATCTCACACTAACAACTTCAGGGTTTATCCTGGATTTAGGTGATTTTAAGACATTTGGCAAAGCTGATCCATTTCCCAGAGATGAAACACAGAGAGAAAATAGAGCTGGTGGAAAAATTATGACAGAAAGATTTCCCCCCCCAAAAAAATTACTTAGAACAATTAAACATTGTTCCTAAATGTAGAGTAAAATCTGTAAGTAGTAAGAAATTGATAAAAGCAAAAAAAAGACCTTTAAAAAATCCTTCAGGGTGTTTTGAATCCCTCCCAGAGGAGAACTGTACTCCTGTAGTATGCGGTAAATAATAATGAAATCCCAGTTGACTTCAGCTTTGGCTCTGCATCAGCAAAGAATACATGATAGGACATCCCCCCTCCCCTCCAATTCTGCAATGAGCCACGCACAGGTTTTGGTTCTGTGTCTGTTAAAAGGTTTTTCACACTGGACTTGAGCCTAACATGTCTTGGGCTAAATTTTAAGTGCTAAGAGTAGACTTTACTCCTTTGCCTTTGATATGCTAAATCTGTGAATAGGAAAATATGCAGTTTTTCCTCCCTTTCCTTCTCTGAAGAATCAGCAAAGACATTGTCACCGACTTTCCAGAAAACAAGAGAGCCCTATGTATGGATATGAGGATTTGCACTAAAGCATCTATTTGTTATCAATTTGTAAATTAATAAATCTTTACAACGATTTTTCTAAAGAACAATGTCTTAGAAATGTTTATGATATGAAACCCTAAATTACTGTCTGTTGTGGTTTGGCAAGAAAAAGATGTTTTGTAATTTTTCATTGTTTAAGTTTTATCTATGAATCAAATTTGTCACTAGCATAAGAAATGTGCGTATGACTTCGTTGTCTTCAATGCAGTAGCATCTGTTTAGGTTATCAGCTAATTTAGGAGCCTGAAGTTAGAAATCAAAAGCTGGGTGGGCACCTGACTGAAGCAATCTTGCTCTCAAATGCTGAACGTGTGTTGCTCTCATTTATAGCAGGAAAGGGATCAGCAAAGGTAATAACAGATAATTCTTCTATTTAGGAATACAAACAGCTTCAAAGTTTGGCCCCTTATTACAAGAAATACAAAATAGACAAAATTCTTTTCAAAATAGATAAAACTATTTCTTCAAGGTTGTTCAGATAAAGAACTCTAACCTGTACATTTTCCTCTTCAGACTATGAATATCAGATTCAGAGATGAAGCTACCATAATCCTTTGGAAAAATAATAAAATATTGCAACCTTAAGACAATTAATAATCAACACACAAAACCCCTGAAAGGCCATGTTGATTTTGTTTTAAATAAGGAAGCACCTAAGTGACCATGCTCGCACAAAAATTTGGGATTAAAGTTAGTCAGCATTTGTCCATGTTCCCACCTTCAGTCCAAAGAAAATTTACATGTGACTGATTTTCCTCCTTGCAACTCCCTATACAATATAACTTGTGCTATGTTCTAATAATATATCAAAATATTTTATATCTATATATAGATATAAAATATCAAAAACCCCTGTGAATTAGTGAGGTACTTCTCTATATTTAATGTCAATTACAACAAGAACTGGTTTTGGGACCCTTTAGAATTCCAGGTGTAAATAGGAAGAAGTCATTGCAAGGTCAAGATTTTTTAATCTTTCAGAATACAGTAAATTAATTATTTGTAAATCTTGGTTTATTATTTCATCTCCCGTTTTACAATGCAAATTCAAAAGTAAACTTCCGTGTTCAAGAAAATGAATGCTTAGAATTTATACAGTGCTTCATCAATCCAATAAAGCATGTGTAAGCATGTCAGTCCTCCTACAAACCCTGCTCTCTTAGGATATTAAAGGATTGCAAGACTGGGATATTTAAGTGATTCAGCAGAATGATCTAATCCACTGCTAAAGATGAGCCATGTTTTTACCTCTTCTGTGTTTTCCAAGCTACATATATACTGACTTCACTGGGACAAGCTGGGCTCCACACTCAGCACATAGTGAAACCTCATTTATAGTAAGGAAATGAAATCAGATACGTTGACATTTGTGGAACCACTTTGGACTTACACCAGCACACCTAAACTCAGAGCTGTCCTTCCATCTACAGGTAGCTCTACCTCTGGTGCTGCAAGGAGCCCACAAACATATACAACATCCAGCTGCATGTTTCCTGACAATTTGTAGGTGTAGCCGTGCTGAACAGACAGACAGGTTGTCTTGGGGTGCACCTTGGGGTGTCTTGAGTGTACCCTACAGGGGCAGGTCCTTTCCATGAAACCTCAAAGCAGCAAATGAGCACTCACAAAGTCTTGAAGAGCAGAAAATTAACTTTCTATAAGGGTCCTGGTATTATGCAGGTGCTTTTGCAAATATAAAAAGCGAGGAGAAGATGTGTTCCTCAGTGATGGCAGCTCTGGGTTAACTGCGATAGAACAAACGAGCAAAGAGGTAAACCCCAGCCTTGCTTCCACAGTCACCTTGGGGAAAGGCCTGACTTTGCAGCCCCCGCTTACGCAAGCTGCCCTGCGACAGGAAAAGGGACCGCTCGTGCAGGTCACTGGAACAGCCGGCCCTAATGGAGTGCTGGTGTGTGAGCACGTCTCCTCTTTGTGGTCTGTGACATGTCTCGTTGGCTCCTCATCATACAGGCTGCAGCTTTACCAAATGAAAAATCCAAACCAGCAACCAAAACCATAAAACCCCAACCTGCTTTAAAACCTAAACTGAAGCAAAGCTCCTAAAATGGGTCCTAGGTTCAACCACCCACGACATATAGAGTTTAATAAATAAATTAACAAAGCAAAAGGAGGCTGCAGCCCTAAAAACACAGCAGAATTAAACACCTATAGCCCTTAACATACCGGACAGAAGAATGTGCACATTAAAAAGAGGTTAAGGAGTGATATGTCATCACGTATGTGTCATCAGTCTTTTGGGATTTAAGTTGGGAGTTGCATCTACCTGCAGAATGGTAGTACAGCTGCATTTCTAACTGCGCCAGAGGGTCTCAACCGAGCAGAACCAAGCCTCTTGCATCCACTGATGTCAAGGAGTATGAGGCAACAACCAAGAAAGAGGTGAATAAAGGCACCATCGTAAAAGGATTTAACATTTAGCTTCCTTTTAAACCAAAGACCTATTATACGTTTTTTTTTAAATAGGCTTGTAACCTGACATACGAATGTGCTACATATGACTGAACATTCAACAGGAAGACTGTTAAACATGGAAAAAAGGTAATCTGTACCACCAATCTTCAAATACTTGAAGAAAACTGCTAGAATCCTACAAACTAGTTTTAATTAAAAGCATCCAATATCTCAGCAAGCAGCTGATAATTAGCTTTATTATTGTAATTTAATATGCTACACTTCACAATCTCTGTGAATGACTCTACTTTAGAATTATTTTAATTCTATTTTTAATTTCCACCTCATCACACAGCTCAGTGTAAATAATAACTACAAAGCTGAGGGGTGGTCCTTTCTGAAAACTGAAAACTGAGGGTCATAATAAGCACTTTAATGTCCTTCCATTTCTGCTTAAAAAACCAAAACAAATACCTCCAGGTCTTTAAAAGGACTGCATTAAACCAGAAAAAAGGTTAAAACTAAGTGGATCAATTTCTCTCCCCCTGCACTAATTCCATATTCAGCATTTTCTACATAGTCTAGGGAGATGTTTAGTTTATTCAGTCATTTCTCTGTTCCTGCCTAGTGTAAATTCTGGTTAACTACACGAATTGACAATACAATTATGAGCATACAGTGAAATTTCAATGGAGAGCTCCTGTCTGCAAAATGAAGAAAGCACTGTAATTCAACACACAAGATTAAGAAAAGAGCTCTGCTAACAGTGCAGATGTGAAACATTTATATGTCTGGCACATGTAATATTAATTTCCATGTTAGTGAACAATTGTGAGGGTGTAAAAAAAGTTGTCTCAAAGATCCTACGTAATTCTCAGTTCTTTGGGAATTCTTTTTCAAAGCACTGACAAATGACAAAAAGTGCACCTTGGATCCCATTTGTGTTTTCCATACATGCTCTTCTTAGAATTCTCACTGCTTGAGCTATATTCATGTAACAATTCATCGCTAAAGGAGACAATAAAAACAAATCCATTCTTTTATTGACTTTGTGTGCAAATTACTGGACTTGATATCATTGCAAATATGAAAAAGGTTCTTCCTTCAAGATTTTGAATTGCAACCAGAGTCATTATAAATCGTTTCCACAATATGAGAAAAATATGAAGCTAATTTTCCTAATTAAGGCCAAGTTTTATTAACTCATTAAACCCTGTCACCTTTATTCACTAAAAATCAAGCAGAAAAGTGGAATAAATTCACCATGACAAAGAAAATGCACACATTTCCATCTTATAAATAAACTGACTATAAAAGGTGAGGGGTGTAAATTAAGGCACTCAATCTAAGAACACAGCACATTCTCAAGTGGCCAAATTGAGCTCTTGGATATTTTTCCAGGGCTCTCACTCAAGAGAAGGCAAACAGCACATGAGAAACTGTGTTTTTTATATTTATATGTATATAGGATTTAAAAAGCATAGAATGTCCTCAGCACAGCATATCTAAATATGCAACAGAGAAAACATAAAAGAATCCCTCTACATCTAGAAGTGTTATTGCCAAGTATCCTCAACAATACATCAGTAGTTAATTTGTCCAAATTATAGGAGGTTTCAGTAACTGTGCTTCATGATCACAGAATTGCTTCCTAATTTCCCTTCAAACTGTTCAGGCTGTTACGGATTATTAAAGGAAATTACCAGCCTGAATAAGCATATTAGACATCTGTGTGATTTTTTTCCCCCTTTAAATAAACGTAAAAGTAACTAAAATTAAAATTAATTAGCAAGTTTCTCCACACTACATATTTGAGTTAACTCACTCTGCTTTTGCATATATTTTGGATCCAACCTACTATGGACAATTCCAGCTTTATATTGCAACTGCTCTGCTGTTCTTAGTGAGTTGAAACAAGCGGAAAAATGAAGCAATTCAGCGGGGAATCAGATCTCTCTTACAGAGCAAGTTTCTCTTTTACTGAGAAAGCTAGAGCAACTGAGATCAGAAGAAGAAATGTAAATCTTTCACATGAAATAAGCAAAATAACCAAAAGAAGCAGACAGTTCCCATTGCTTAAAAAATATGATGATTTCACTGTGACTGCTCATCAACATCTGCAATCTGAATGGCCTTTTGAGGCATTTATACAAGAAGCACAAGCGTGCCATCCAGGTCCCGAACCTGCACTATCCCATCCCCATGAACTTGTAACAGCGCAAATAAAGCTAAGAAAATACATGTATCTTCTCAGAACTAGGATCTACTTTTGCAGTCACTGTTGGTAATAACCTGCTTAGTGCAAAAAAACCTGTAATCTCTTCTTGTGCACCAGCCTAAAGTACGGAGGAAGGTGTGTCTTAAAGGAGAAGGGTAATGCAGAAGTTGTTGCATCGTAATAACGACGCATCAAAACGCTATGGTACTAACATAATTCTGTTTAAATTTAGAGAGCAAACAAAACTCTCCAAGTTGTAGTTAGGTTTATGCATTGATTACAGACATAGGGACAAAAAGCCACAGCTCACATTGGAAGCAGGGAGTTTCCCAGCTGAAGTCTGTTCCTTTTGCTGGATAGCCACCAGGCAGATAAAATTGCAGCTACTTTCGATGAGTGGAAGATATTTAAAGTAGCCTCCCATTTAAAAATTGCCATAAAGCTGACAGGACTGAGGCTGCCTGCCTTGCTTCAGATGATATTCACACTCATATCTAAATGCTGTTCCCCTCCAGCGGTGGGATGAGGAGCAAAAATAATCCTTGGATTATAGAAAAAATGCCAGTGAGGAATAGGTCTTTTCTCTTTTGACTCTTGCACTGAGTTGCAAGTATTCTAAAGGCTTCCTAAAGAATCATAGTCCCAGAAAAAAATGAACAGAGCTCTTACCTTCCACTCCTCAAGTGACATAATGTATTCCTGGTATTCTTCTTTCTTTCTGACTGATTTTATACTTGCTGGAAAAGTGGAGTTTGTCGCTTGGGAGGGGAATTCCAGGGGAGCCCACTACACTGCCAGCAGAGCATCCTGCCGTACTCTCATAACGATGAAAACTTTTTCCAAAAATCCCATTACTCCTACACTACATTCTACTTCTTTACTATGTTTTCTTTGGTCTAATTCTATTACTTTTAATAACAGTAGAAAGTAATGACTGGTCAAAATGTAATCAAGTACATATGTGAATCTTGACCAAAAAATAATAAAATTCACAATGGACCCAGCTCTTCTTGCACATAAAACAGAAGGGAAAAAAAATCGCACAAGTCTTCAGTGGAAGTTTTCCTGACAAAGAGCCACACAATAAGTCTATGATCCATGACTTTCGATATCCTCTGGACTTTTTAAGAGAACGTTGCCAAAAATGATCTGCCAGAACAGCATAGGATTCATTATGCCCTTGTTTTCTGTTGCTGAAATACAGATTGGACCCATTTCCTTGTTTTCTGCAAGATTGTGGTGTTAGTGTAAGAAGTACCTAAGCTCAAATAAAAAATGCCTGGAAATGTTTTTGGCTTCCTTTTGAAATTATCCAATTTTAATGATGAGGAAGAAGTTTTGCATTGTTGTAAAACTCTGTGGATTGATTCTCCAGTTACATTTTTGCATTGCTATGCAGGGGAAGTGGCAGGCAGACCAGGTTTTTGGTATTAAGGTCTACAAAGGAAAGCAAAACTACTATAGTAATGCTGAGATGGAGACTATTGCATTTTTTTACTGTACACTGCATGTAACAAAAATGACAAAGGTATTGTTCGTGCTTATGTAAGGCAACCAGCAACCAGATCATTCCTGGAGGAAGCACTGGCAGCCGGGAGCAGAGGTGGAAAGTCAGAGGTGTATAACAAGCTTGTCTCTACTGCAACTCCTGAGTATGGGACCTACTGAAAATACATCAACTCACTTTGATCACTTGGAGTTAAGCAGCCACCCTGAGAAATACTCTGCTGAGAGTTACTGTGGCCATGAAGGGCAAAGAAACAAGAGTCTTCTCTCCTGTCTTCCCATTATTACATTGGCCCAGAGAGATTAGTGATCTTTCTACTTCTTTAAATACCAGGGTCCACTAGTCCTTTCTGACTGAATTAGGACAGTTAGTACAATTGCACATTATGCCTCTGCATTCCTGTCATTTCACCTGGAAGTCATACCCAGTAGGTAGAGGACTCTTGCAGGTATCAGTGCATTAGGTTTGAAATCCTGGCTGTTGAGGTTGACCAGCACTGGACTTCCATTGACTTCCATCTGGTCAGTCTTCTCATTCAGTGGATAAACCTGATTTCTCCTTGGCTTTTTATGTTAAATTCACCTTGTCATTAGAGATAAAATTTCTATTTCTATTTTCACTCTAAACTTACAGTATATCAAGTTCTGAGCTTCGTACAATTTACTCCAAAAAAAAAAAAAAAAAGGAAAAAGAAAAAGAGCACATGGATAGTCACCAATATTAATATTTGTGAGAAAACCTTTAAGGTCAGATGCCAGTTTGGGGTAATAGAAATGTGAACTAAGTAAACTGCAGAGCTCTGCAGTATTTTGGACACTTCCCCCTCCCCACAGTTCTCCTAAGGACAGTCACGATAAGGACAACTCCCATTTTAAGAGCTCTTGGTCCTGCACTTGGTCTACACTTAGTTTCTTATATCCCCAGGCATCAGCTTCAAAGGCTTGATAAAGGTATAAGGCATACGGCCATTCAACTACAACTTGGCAGAGTTTTTCTAGTGATTACTAGTGATCTAGTATCTTGAGGGGGTGGAGGGCATAGATCTGTGTAAGCATTATATCCTGTACTTTTAATTCTGGTTTTAGACAAACATTTTAAAGTCAAAATCAAAGCAGAGCATACAATATTAGAAAGAAACTTCTGCTTGTAAGCAATGACACCTTTTGGAAAACAAATCTAGTACCAACTACTGTATACTACTGTTATATTGATCCATGAAGAAGAATACTGGGCATCACATGAACAAATCTATTCCCACTTTTTGGACTTACAATTTCCTTCAGTAGAGGAAAAAACAAAAAATAAACAGTTACCTAAGGGCAAAAATGTGGTTTGGAAAATTCAGAAGCAACTACATTTTCATATAAGAATGTCATCTCATCCTTCATTTTTCTATTTCACTAAGGCTCCAAACACGTTAAACTATGCGATTCACCAGCAAGGTGAGAGAGCAGTGCCACAAGCAACTCAGAATCTGCCCCTGTGCTTAGCTGATTATCCAGATAAAGTCTTTCCAAGTATTTAAAAGGAATTTTAGTACCTATTTCTAAATGCAGTATATTAATATGCTTTTTCTTTACATTTCAATGATAATTTATAATGCTTAATAGAGAGTCATACTACATGGTACTCCAGTATGCATGTGAGTTACAATTGATGTGAGCAGTCAACCGAAGCTAACAGAGTGCGTCTTTTAAAGGATTTGGACCTTACAATGCATTACAGCTTCAAAATTTGAAACGAAACTATTAAAGTCTGGCAAATAGGTTGCTAATGTGAACGCATGAAAAATAATCAGGGTTATATACCTGGTTTATTTCATTTAGGGTTTTTTTTGGACATCTAGACAGTAAACACATACAGATGTAGCTTTGGTGGCATGCAGATATTGAAAAGAAAAATAAGTAGTCAGGAAGATCTAACTCTAACTTCCGATCCCAACATAAAGTCCTTTGATAATACTGCTTACACTTACATGTGTAAGCAGACTCAGTGAAAGGAAAAAAAAAAAAAGGAAAAAAAAGAAAGGAAAAGTAAAAAGAAACAACATTATATTCCTCTACAATAATTTATACAGGTTAAGCCAGTGGCCATACCAGTCTAAAAATTCTTGCATCTCATAAAAATCTCATTTTTTGAGATAATTTGCAATGATACACTACAAAATTTTCTGACACGGTATTATTCACTTTTAACAATGTGAAAAGCAGAATACTTTGCACAAAGTCTGGCAGCATTACCATACCTTCTAAACCAAGGTAGAAAAGTAATCCAAGTAGTAATCAGGTTTCTTCAAGCACAAAATTAAAAGTTTCCTTAGAACGGACTGCTGCAGTGGGAACTCGTTTCTTCACAAACACAGTTTCTAACTATGCACATCTTCTTTAACAACGACTACGGAGCGAAATCGTCCCTTCACAGAGAGGGTAACTTTGCGGAACAGGGTGAAAGAGAACCTCCAGCTGTGACAGGCTGTATGGCAAGGAGGAAAACTTCTGGTAGCACCGCTATTCGGAAGTCAGCAACTTCTCCTCTAAAGCTTTTCCCCTCAGGCGCTCTGGGGCTGCTAATTTTAATATTTCCTAACAATTTTGACAACCACCGTATCTGCCTCCCCTCTGCAAACTACGGGCGCAAGCAACTGGAACTCGGGCTTTGAATGAACCTAAGTGCTGCGGCTGACTCGAGGAGGCAAACACAACACCGGTCCGCACTTGAGTCAATGTACACCCCCTTCCCGGCCAACTCCTCATGGCTACTCATGGATCTCTAAAATTTTAAGGAAGCACTCAAAAACGCCTGGATTTACACACAAGCTGCGGATCAATGTTTCCAAACTAAAAAAAAAAAAAAAAAAAAAAAAGCGGGTGGGACGTAGGACGTGGAGAAGGGGAAGAAATAGATAGGATGCGATGGGATGGGAGGACAGGGACCGGGCTCCGCAGTCTCACACTTAACGCTACCGGCAACCCCTCCTGACCCGCGCACCGCAGCCGCCCGGGGCTGACCCGCCACCCCGGGGGCTGGGGCTGGTGCCCGCCCGGGACCCCCCGCCCCGCGGTACCTGCTACGCCGAGGCCGGGGCGGGCGGCAGCAGTGGCGGCGCCGCTCCATGTACCGGCGCTGCCCCGCGGGCGGAGGCTCGGCGCCCGGTCCCTCCCCCCCTCTCCCGCTCTCCCGCCCGCCCCGCCGCCCCCGCCCGCTCCGCGCACGCCCCCGCCCCGGCGGCAACGGGGCCGGAGTCGAGGTCGTGCCTGGGACGCCGACGGGGTCGGAGGGGCTTTACCTGGCGAGGTACCTGCTGCCGGGGCGCCCCGCCGGCTGCGCGCAGCTGGAGGCGCGGGAGAGTGTCCGGGCTCCGCACCGCCCCGCCGGGCGCTCCCGGCACCGGACTCATGCGGGTCTCCCAGCGCGGCGGGCCGCGGCCAGGCACAGCGATGCGGCCGGGAGTCACAGGGCGTCAGCGGTACACATCCACCTGTAACGCTCCAGAGCTCAGGCTAAGGGCTCAGATCGTCCTCCTATACTTCAACACAGGCATTCGCGTCCCGCGCTTTTTAAGCTTTTGAATTTAACCACCGGACCAGAACTTAAGCAACTTACTCAAAATCGGTGGCAGAGACAGTCACTGAAATGCTTATGCTTCAGACCAGACGGCACGGCAAACCTGATGGAAATTACTCATGCTTGATAATTAAGCAGATACACACTCTGTGGAGGATCAGGATATCTCTTTTTTTTTTTTTTTTTTTTTTTTTTTTTTTTTTTTTTTTTGCTGTGCTTCAGTTCCTCGTCTGCAAGATGAGGATAATAATACTTCCTTTCTCACATCCTATCTTTATATTTGCTCCCATATGAGAAAAAAATTAGACATAACTTTGTGCATGTTAGTAATCTCATTGACTTCAACTGGACAATTCAGAGCCAAAAAATTAAGCAAGCATGTAAGCATTGGAAAGATCAGGAGCTTAGAACACAAGCTCTTTGAAATTGTCTACTACTTATTAAAAGTTTATACTGTACAGCAATATTAGGTCTCCGAGGCTAAGTTGTCCCCCTTCTAGAACAGAAATGGAAGGACTATACCTGGGGGTCTTTTTCAGTCACTCCTTCCCTCAGAGAGGCTCTACAGACGTGATTGCTGTGCTCTGCACAAACTAGGGTAGTATCTGGATATGTTTGAGATGAACCAGGTATACCGTGTGCTTCTCAATTTTATTTATTTTTCACACTGTGTCTTTAAAGAGATGCAGAACCCTCTTTCTACTATAACTTCTAAGTAGACTTTATGGATTTGATAGTGTTGAAACTTGGAGGAAAATTCTCCTCATATTTATTCCAGAAGACCCCCATGTCTTCCAGCAGGTTTGCATACAGGGATTCAAGTGCATTTGGCCAGTGGAATCACACCCTGGCAGTAAAAAAGAAAGAGATTTAAAAAATATCCACAAAAAGATCCATTAAAAGGTGCCACCATGTACTTAGCAGATAGTACCTTTCTCCAGCAAATCGCAAAGAGCTCAGCCTCAGCAGGACTGGGAATACGGGTCGTCACACCTTCTTCAAAAGCAGAAGCTGGTTAACTCAGGGGAACACAGAAACTTTCCACAGATACATGCCTTTGGATATTTTGAAGTAAAAGGACCAACACTCCACTGGGGAATGGCTCTTTCAGCAGCTGTTTGCTGCTTTCCTGTGCTTCAGCTGCCATAGGGCCCCTGCACTCCAGCGCACCAAGGGGGAACTGATTTGGCATGTATTTTTTTAAGGCAGGTTTCACACTGCACAAGCCACGATGTCTCGTTAAACATTTGATACAAATGTTAAGGCCAGAATTGAGTTGCTAGACGTGTGTGAGCTGAGCCTGCTGAAGTCCAATCTTGTGAATTGTAAAGGATCTTCTGCAACCCACTGCATTTAGGTTTAGCAGCTCATAGGAGCTCTCTGCACTTAGTAGATGGTGCGGAAGATCCTTTTAAGGCTGAAGCCCTGGAGAAGGAGCAGCAGTACAACCACGGCAGCACTGAGCTCACTGGTGGCAGACTGCTCTCACGTATAGCAAGTTTCTTGCTGGGAGAACAGCAGTGGGCATTCTGAAGGGAGGTCCACTGTCCCAGTGATGCTTACCAAGCCCAGAACTACTTTGAAAAGATCTGTTAAGGGATAGTTACAGATATACACTTAGGCACTCGCCTGAGGAACCAGATTCTACAAGCCTTTTCTTGCACTATTTCTACTGACATTATCGGGAATCTTGGATAAACCAAAGTGGGTGTAAAGGATATAAGGTAGAAACAGGTATGGAAAAAAAAAAAAAAAAAAAAGAGTGGCCTTATAGTTGTCTAATTCAGTGCCAGGCGAAATCTACTTAAGAGACTTTTCCATTGTTATCAGATTTACAGTGGGAACCATCTAACAAGGCTGCATAGTGAATGGCTTCCTTCAGATTTGTTCTTAAATACAAATAGAAATTGTTAATGCAGGAGGTACTATATTTCTACTGCTGTGTATTATCATTTACCATTTATTCCTTTCTACAGCGGTCTTACCAACCGGAATCCTCAAAACGGTCAGCATGCCACATTCGTGCTGCTTCAGTCCATTACCAGACAGGTGCTGATAATTAAATACAAAAGTACAGCAGAAAATTTTTGCAAATTGAGAACCAATAAAAAAGTGTTAAACACAGAGCGTGCATATTAGGTGCAACAGCTGGAGTGTGCCAGGCAGGTGCTTCTCTCGCCTTTCCACTAAAAAAATTATGTTTAATTATTCAGAGAATTGTCTGGGCAGAGTGTCCAGAGGCTTTGCTTGCGGGATTGTGAACCTACTGGGTGAGTAGTTCCCATTCAGTTTGGAAAACACAAGTTCTGATCAAGATGAGGATAGTGAAGATTTATTAGAAACATGTTAAATTTCCGGAGGCACAAAAGGGTAATGGATGTTGTCTTCTACAGCCAGAAATCTCCCTCAAACCATGCCTTCTACTCTAATGGTAAGTATGACCAGGTTGTTTCACAATCCTTATCGTAGCTGTTCTCTCACCCTGAGAAGCCCCCCACAGGACTATTTTGCTCTCAAGAAGGGTCTTCACACTTTGCAGTGCCACAAGTGCTTAAGAAAATATCATGGACTTCACACTAAATGGTTGGTTGGCAGCTATTTGAAGACAACATAGGAAATACAGCTCGTTGCTCTGAATCCACATAATGTCTAACATTTAATAGATCTTTCTTTGTTTAGAATCTTTGATCCATTAAACTGTAGTCTCAGATTTTTTAACTTTAGAGAAGAACTCTGTCACCTCTTAGTAAAGCTCTAAGGCTTTTATCTCAAAAGCATCTCAAAATTCCATGGTTTCCTCTCCTTACACATCATGGGAAATATCACCACTAAAATCTTTTTTTCCCATCAGTCTGTTCACATAATTTTCCTCTTTGCATTGTCATGCTGACTTCTCAACCACTGTTGGAACACACTTATTATTCACTTTTCTCCCACCTTACCTTACATCGGCTTCCCACTGTCCTTTACTTGATCTCTCCCATCATTCTCGTTTCTCATTTACATGTAAGCATTTCAGGCAATTGCCTCTACACTTTTTTTTCCCACATAACTTTTTTTCACCAACTGACCTCCCTGAACTCAACTAAAAGTCTCTTGCTCTCTCCAGTCTGTGTATTTTCCACTAACTTCTTTTAAGTCTTCTTTTTACAATTAGGAAGTCCCTCCTTATGGTTTTCTGTGCCTCAACCTCTCCATTCTTTCTTTGTGAGTTTCTTACCAAGAGGCCAGAGAAACTCTTAGTGTGTTATGGAGACTAACACAAACACAAGATAAACAATTGCTGTAACAATGCAAGGAAATGGGGATGACAGATGATCAGGTATGTGAGAGAATAACTACAGTTTGTCATCAATGGCTTTTTTAACTCCTTTCCTTTTAAGGAATAGTAAATACAAATAGAGGGGTTTTAGTTTGTTTGTGGGGTTTTGTTTGTTTGTTTGTTTGTTTTTTGCTAGAAGAATATTTTACAGTAAGGAAATAGGCTGAATGTGACTGCAGACATTTTATCATCAAGGTGCATATTGTATGACTGTTGATTGACTGATGTGTAACCATGAAGTTGAATCACATTTGCTATTCAACAAGGAGCATCTCAAGCTTATATGTATTTACAGTTTTAGTGGAACTAAACACTCTGGTTATGGGTGTTCTTTGCTCTCGTATGAGAGCATACATGCACACATACACAAAACACTTGGGAAGGAGCATACCAAGGACATCATCAGTCCCACACATTCTGTCATATCACTGTTTCAAAAGCATCCTTTCTAAAATTTTCTGCTTATGGTCACATCTGGACCAAAGCTAATCACAGACCAAGGACAAATTCTGGAGCTCTCACTCACATCCAACCTGTTATCTCGTTTTGTTGGCTGATTGGCATTTTCACTTGGATGGCTTTGGTAACCTGAAGAATCTGTTGGAGAAACAACTGGCCAGTGGGTCTGCCTACAGGACAAGTATGGCGGAGACAGGAACCAGCCACACCAGCACTCCCATTTCATAGGGTAGACACACTGTAATTATTGCTAATTATGTTTAGGTAGCGCACGGAGATGCTGGTTTATAGGTGTCATTTTATCACAAGCTGTTGCTGTCTTCTCAGGCAATATGAATTGCCTAGTCTGTTGAGCAAAATGGGGCATTCTTGATCACAGGCTAATCAGTCTTGTCAGGGACTTGGTTACATACAGTAATACCTTGGTGTCGGGGGGGAGAGAAGGACGCAATTTCCTTCTACAGTAAGAAAGTTCTGACTACAGAAGAGTAAGGCACTAAAGTCAGCAACAGCAGCCTCAGCTAGGATAGAACTAGAGCTTCAACTATTTTAATTGATATCTAGTTTATGCTTATTTTTTTTGTAACTGGTTTTACATTGAACATACATAAAATTTAACTTCCATTTCATCTGGAGACAGTTACTGAAGTCCAGCAGTTATTCTAGATTTCCAACAAAACTGAGAACAGAAATGCTTTAGTCAGAGTTACAAATTTAAAAATATTTGTGTGGGGAAGAGGAGACTGAGTAGAGACCTCATTGCAGTCTACAACTTCCTTGTGAGGGGAGGCAGAGGGGCAGGCACTGATCTCTTCTCTCTGGTGACCAGTGACAGGACCTGAGGGAATGTCCTGAAGTCAGGAGAGGCTTAGGTTGATTATTAGAAAAAGATTCTTCACACAGAGGGTGGTTGGGCACTGGAACAGGCTCCCCAGGGTCACAGCACCAAGCCTGACAGAGTTCAAGAAGCGTTTGGATGATACTCTCGGGCACATGGTGTGAACTCTTGGGGATGTCCTGTGCCAGGTAGGAGTTGGATTTGATGATCCTTGTGGGTCCCTTCCAACTTAGCATATTCTGTGATTCTGTGATTCTCTTACTTAAAATGCCTCAGAACAGGACTGCTATCATTTCTGTACTAGTACATATCCATAGGATTCTTTGATCAGACATGAGAGAAAACATGCAGACTCCAGCACAGGGCAACAAAAACAATGAACGTACTAGAACACCTCTCCTATGAGGAAAGGCTGCAGGAGCTGGGACTGTTCAGCCTGAAGAAGAGAAGGCTCAAGGGAATCATAGTATCTAAATACTTGATGGGAGGGAAGAAAGAAGAGGGAGCCAGGTTCTCCTCAGTGGTGCTCACTGATAGGGAAGAGAAAATCGGTAATGGATATTTCACGTGAACACAAGGAAGTACTTTTTTTGTGTGTTCAAATATTGGAACACGTTTACCAGAGGGTGGGGTCTTCATCTGTAAAGATATTTAAAACCCAGCTGGACTTGGTCTGGGGCAACCTGCTCTTGCTGACCCTGCTTCAGCATGGTGTTTTGGTCAAGAGCCTGTGATTAGAAACATTAGATGTCTGTTTTTCAGACATCATTAAATTTAAAAAAGTTCTTCTGATTCCTTCTGATCCCTTCCAAACTTATAGCTGTACTTCAGTGTAAATTTCTCGATTAATTTTTGTTTTGAAAAAGTGGAGTAAAACTTTTCTACATATACAAAAGGGGCTGAATTAAGAGGGTTTGTCACACTTCTTTGGCTATCCATTGCATCTGAAGTTCAAAGAATTTGGGGGTTTGGGGTTTTTTTTTACATGTATTACATGGAAGTGCTACCGCTGTCTGTTTACAGGATGAATACCACGGTGGCTAGGACCTAATCTACCCAGGCAGAGATGAAGATGTTCCTGAGCCTAGACAGATACTGGATCTATTTCAAGATCAACATTGTTAACCAGGCATTTCTTCACTAATAAAGTTGTTTAAGAATTGACAAATGCTTCTTTTGAGGGCCTACTGCCAAAATTGATCCTACCTGAGAAAGTAGCTAGAAGTAGGAAAAAGGTATAGGTTCATTTTTTCTTGGCCTTAATCTTGACTTGGCCTTAATAAGGAAGACATTAGAAATTTAAAATGATAATTGACTGGTAAATGGACAGCTCATCCTCTTCTTCAACTACTCATATGGTTACTCCCTAAAAATTCGAATGGACAGATTCAAAAACTTAAAAGAAAATATCTGTTGGATTTTCTGGCAAAGGTGAAATGAAACAAGTCTGTTGTAATTTCAGTGTTGTCTACTAAGAAGCAGAAAGCAATGGAGAGTTGTGTTAGTGAACTGACGTATTGGTCATAGAGCTTTACTTTTTCATTTTCTTTTAGATCCATCTCCTAAAATCTCTTGGCTATTTCTTTCAAATCACAAAGCTCTAATGCAGTCAGATTAGAAAGATCCAGAAGTATGTTACTGTCAATTTTCATTAAGAATAAACTATTAATAGTACTTTTAATAAGTTTTAATAAGTTTATACCTTTATAATAAGTGCACTTGTTTGACCCTAGAAAACAACACTGTTATCTATGAGGTCTGTCATCTTCTACAAGCCCCACCTTGCTCAGGAGACTGTCCCTGGGTATAGCTGGTGATGAATTATAACTTCTGATACTTGCTGCACATATGTGCCAAATACCCTGAGTCTGGAGAAACACTCATTTTAAGTAAGCTTATCTTTATGCCTTCCTATACCAACATATTTCAATATAGCTGAGAGGGTACATCTCCTCTCTGAACTATCTTATTTATAGTTAATGATGACAGGTATGTGGTCAGAGTGCCATTGTAGTCAGTGATCATTGTGATCATTATGATCTCTATCACTTGTTCAAAACCTTTTTTGTTTAATGGCACTTGAGAGTTGCTGTTAAGGAATCTAAAGGGGACATGTCTTCTATAACAAGCAGCAATAAAGAAAGCTCTGGAGATTACTGCTGCAGTCCAAGCAAGGGGTTTGGACAGTGTTCACTGTGCAGTTTTAGTGAACCATTCAGTATCTTTGTACCATGGTTCCTTGGAGAAAATGACATAGTTAACACTTCTTTATTTCGCAAGGGTATTCAGAGAACACCATAAACATTTTGAAAATTTCAGGAAGTGTGATAAAGGATTCCATTATGAGGGGATGTCTACAGGGCAGACTGAAGCTTCTCTGCCTTCTCATCGAGCCAGACAGATGACAAGCCAGATGACAAGTGAGCTCGTGATGTATTAACCTTAGCTGGCTGCCAGGTGCCCACCATGCCAGTCTCTCACTCCCCTTTCTCAGCAGGACAGGGGGAGACAATATGGTGAAAAAACTCATGGGTCAAGAGAAGGACACAGAGCACACTTGCCAACTACCATGATGGTGGAAACAGACTCAGCTTGGGGAAATTAATTTACTTTGTTGCCAGTTAATAACAGAAAAGGATAATAAGAAATAAGAAAACCCATCAACCTAAAAATACCTTCTATCCATCCCCTTCTTCCCAGGTTCAGCTCCACTCCTAACACTTCTACGTTTTTCCCTGAGTGGTGCAGGAGGATGGGGAATAGGATTTGTAGTCAACTGATAACGCTTCATCTCTGCAGCTCCTTCCTCCTCACACTGTTCCCTTGCTCCAGTGAGGACTCCCTCCCATGGGAGGGACTTTAGGAACTGCTCCAACATGGGTCCTTCCCATGGGCTCCTGTCTTTCAGGAATTGACTATACCTGCTTGGGTCTTCCACGGGACCTGCCAGAAAACCCGCCCCAGTGCGGGCTCCTCTTCATGAGCTACATTTCATTTCCTACCAGAAGGCTGCTCCAGCATGGGCTCTCCATGAGGTGCAGCTTCCTTTGGGGCGCATCCACCTGCTGTTTCATAGGGTCCTCTATGGTCTGCAGGATAGATATCTGTTCCACTGAGAGCCTCCGTGGGCTTCAGGAGGACAATGTCCTTCACCACAGTCTTATCCCTGGGCTGCAGGGGAATCTCTGCTCCAGCACCTGGAGCACCTCTCCTTCCTTCTTCAGTGGCCTTAGTGTCTGCAGGGCTGCTTCTCTCACATTTCCTCACAGCTGCTGCACAGCATTTTCAACCCTTTCTTAAAAATGTTTTACCTGAGCTTCCATCAGCACTGCTGATGGCCTCAACTTTGCCTGGCTGGAACTGGCTCTATCTGATAAGGGACAGCTCACAGAAGGCAGTTCCTGCAGCTTCCCCCACTACCAAAACCTTGACATGTAGCCTGATGCTGGCTTGAAGATACCAACACAGCTGTCTGACTCCCAGTGTAGAGCTGTTTACACCAGTGGATGCACAGCATAGGTAGGGAACATCGTGTTTGTTCCCTTCCTCCAGGTGCAGGCATACCATTTGGCAGGTAAGCAGCTTTGTAAGCCTGAGCTTCTAAAAAGTGGTATTTCAGATTATTTTTATTATTTGCATTACCTAAAAACAAGCAGATGCCACTCAGGGTCTAGCACTCCATCATATGTGGCAGTGTGCAAACAGTTCATGACCCATATTTAGTCAGACAATGGATCACCAGCAGCTACACACAGCTCAGGGAACCCAAGGAAGAGGTGAGATCCTATCAGGCAAGTAAATAGGCCAAGGATTGAAGCACAGGGTCACTGCAGTTGTTATCAAATTTTGTATTATTTGTATAGTTTCTGTTATCCCACAGCCAAAAATAGGTTCAAGGGAGAAAATAAATTATCTGGGATAATACATACAGGCACATCCTTCCTAGCCCTGAAAGAAGAAAATGATGATTGGAAAAGAGAATGAGCAGGCTGGGGAGAGCGATCAAGGATACGAGACCTTCCTAGCAGAAGTACAGAAAGTAAGTATTAGATTAAACCAAGGATGGAGAGTCCGGAGCAGATAAAAACTCCCCAAACCATATGCTAAGACAATGATGTTTTCAGCATTTTGAATGGACATGAACAGGAGAGGACAGGCTTGCA
This sequence comes from Manacus candei, assembly GCF_025592945.1. Classification (NCBI taxonomy): domain Eukaryota; kingdom Metazoa; phylum Chordata; class Aves; order Passeriformes; family Pipridae; genus Manacus; species Manacus candei. The sequence goes on along the minus strand of NW_026138097.1, from coordinate 32,220,545 downwards.
TCTGACAAGGGTGGGAGACAAGATGAAAGGTGACTGAGACACAAGGTGATGAGAATTTAAACATGAATTCCAGCTACAGGCAGGTTTAGGAAGTGTCCCGCCTGGACAAAGCCATACAGGAAGGATCCACAGCTTATTCCTTAGGGGAGGATATAATAAAGGTGGTTTGAAGGGAGGGTTACTTTATTTATTCTGGTCAGAAGCAACATATATTATACATTGTTATTGTGGTGTTGATCATGTCAAGAATACACATAAACTGTGTAGCTGTCACAGCTTCTCTTTGTCCCAACCCTGCCCCTTCCCTGGGTGTGTCCTTCATAGCAAGAGCCTCAGGAGACTCAAGATGGAGATGGGTGATATTAGGGTGAAATTAGCCATAAAGAAAACATTTAAATAAAAATGATTAAGCCAGTGTTAGAGCTATTATGGGACAGAAAAGAAATGTCAGAGAAAAAAAATGTGTACCATGACTGCCCCATTACACTATAATTAGTTTATCTTTGTATAATTTATGGTTAGCTCTATGTCAATGAATTCCAGCCAGAAGAAGCCCCTGGCCTGAAGCAAGCCTGCAAGAGAGAGGAGCCGGTGATGCCTGTATTGCACAGGATTTTTAAAGGTGTCCAGGGAACTCAGATGTGCTCCATCCTTGGAAATTAAAAGGAAATATCTTATTCTTGTACAAGCTAATTGTCATCGAGCTAGTTACAAGCTAGGCACCTAAATATCTTCAGACATTTATGCTTAGATTTCCAATTTTACCTTGGTACAGGTAAATACTTTTAGGAAGAATTTGGAGTATTGCTCAGTGCTTAAATTATATAATCAGTCTAGTGGCTCTTGATAGGCATCAGCTGAGTTTAATGAAAAGTATTATTTATCTCAAGGGAGGTGAACAATTTTTCTTTTTCTGGTTCTCTAACTCCTTCTTGCCTTTAGAGACTAATATTTGACTAGAAAAATAATCATTAAGAAAGTTTATACTGTTAGATGGAAATCTAGCCCAGTTACCTGACTTAATGACACAAACATCCAGTAGTATGTATATATTGATGCCTTGAAGTGAATACCAGGATGTTTTGTCCTGTAAGGTAAATATTGATCAACATGTACAGTGTATTTTCCCTTTGGATCAATATGCCTGTTTCTTCTTAAATCGATAAGTACTTATTCTTACATAGAGAAAAAGTTTGTCTCATAATTGGATAAAAGTGGGTATATAGCAAATGAGAACACTTTTCTTGCTTGCCTCCAACAGTTGTGGGGCTCACGGTTTTAAAGACAAAAGTCAAACTGATCATGTAAAATGCTGCAGATGAGGTTCAAAAAATACTATCACTCACATCTGCTGAGCAAAGTATAGGAAACATCCACATACATGACCCAGCTTTTAATCAGAACGATGATGCTTGCTGAACTCATCTGAAGGAGTGAATATTCCTCATTATTTTTTCTGCCTTTTTGTTATTTTTAGCTTCTTGGAGCATTTCTTTCTGCATATGTTTAAACAACAGGGATGAATTTCCAGGGAATCCTGGGACCTGTTTTGTGATCTTAAAGCTTTGCATCCTAACTATTGTTCAATTGCAACTGATACCCTGATTTCGAAATGAGTAGATGTGAGAATCTGACCATTATTTCAAAACTTCAGCATTTTCAGAATCTGAAAATTTTCATATTTTTTCCTCTCTACTACAAAGACGTAGAAATTGTTTAATACAAAAGCTTTTACTGACACTTTGTTGTTCTTGTCATTACCACTACAGGTTAAAAAAAACCAAAACAACCAAAAATAAACCCCAAACTTTCCACTTCCAAGCATAAATAAATTCTGCTTTATTAATGCAAACTAGCCAGCTATGAGAGTGCTAGTATGATCAATTATAAGTGAGAATTTGGCCTGGGAGATCTCAGACTGAAAGTGGTAATATTTCAACAAAAAATTTATAGGGAAGCAAAGTAAAGAATGCTATTTAAATATACAAAATCAAACAACTAACAAAAATCCTTTATGTTTATTCTGTCAGTGCCTTTTCTTCCATGAAGGATTTGGAAAAGAAAGAAGGATGAGAAGCACTGTCACATTTTGAACATTTAAGAATAGAGATGCTTTACAAAAATAAAGTAACTTCAGATTATTAATTAGATTAAGGCAGAGGAAGTAAAAAGATTCATGAACATACACATCTTTTAATTTATCTTATGAATAAATGTATAACTAAGTAAAGTAATAAAAAACTACTGTTACCCTCTAAAGAAATGTAATTAGGGTTCTCATTTCTCTCCTACTGCAGTAATACTTAAACAAAAGAAACTATCTGCTGAGTTTGGCTTTTGAGGGGAAACCTCTATTTTCAATCTCCAGTATTTCCAGGTGAAAACATCTTCCAATTCATCTGATACATTTATGCCACTATTTGATTGACTGCTGTGTGAAAAATTAAGGTACTCTTGTTAGGGCTAGTTGCCATTAGGCTGCTATTTTTGGCTAGGATGGAATTTTCAAACTGCCTAAAGGAAGGCCACTGTCTGGTGGCACAGGTTTCCAAAATTCAATTAGGCCATTTGGAGGGAAATAATCCCCCAAAATACTTTTTCCAGTGAAATTATTAAGTATAATGCTCACCTTCAAATACTTGTCAATCCATTTTGTACCCTGGATTTCTGAACTCTTGAGTAAGAATGCTCAAGACTAAGCACTAAGTCTCCCAGTGATAAGGCAGGTGGAGATCTAGTAGAGGGCAAGCTGGTCATGGCTGCTGCTGCTTCTGGGAAGAGGAACCTATCCAGCAGCCCCCAGGGTGAGTGGAAGAGAGACCCACCTGGCAGTCCTTGAGGTAAGTCCAAAAATTGAAGGAATCATACTTTCTTTGCTTATTCTGAGGCCACTGTAGCAACTGGTCACAGCTGTGTACAGCTGTTTGACCAAAGAACTGCAAGTTGTAAGTGCATAAAATTCCTTATATTGCATGTTTTTGTTAATAAAATGGGTGGCAAGTAACAGATGACTTCAACTGCACTTCACTGTGCTGTTCCTGTTCACGAAAAGGTGAACACTCTGCACTCCCAATAACACCACTTGCTTCCTTCATGTCCTGCAACTTTCCTTCACCACTCCCACAGACACAGAAATTTTCCAATTATTTTCCTCTAATTCTTCCAGTTTCCCCAGTAACTCCATCCACCAAATCTTCCCTCAATCTCCCTCACACCCATTCTTACTCCCTTCATTACTTGTGTTAATCCATCTCCCCTGTTCCCATGTCAATTCTGCAGCAGGCTCTCCCATCCTTGACTTCCCTTGCCTGGCTAGTTACCTCCTACATTTCCCCTTCATATCTGAGCACATTGAGTGTACTGTCTGCAAGCACTGATAAGATTTCCTGTATTCCATTTCCACCCTAAGAGTGTCTAATCTAGTTTCTGCACCTTTTTCTCCACTGAAATTAGGAACAGCTGAACTTGGTCAGATCAAAGGACCATCTAACCCAATATTCTGTCTCACACAGTGGCTGAAAGCAGATGCCTGCAAAGTATTATCAGTATGGGCAAGGATATAGTGATATTCTCCCCACCACCCCCAGCTGTTCTGGTCAAAATCTCTAATGATCATTTTACAGCCAATTTTCAGAGCCTAAACTTGCTTATTCTTATCCTTCTTGCCCTGTTTGCATCCTTTAGCATCATCTCCTTTCTCTTGATGACTACAAAACCAGTGCTGACTTTAGGTTCTCCTCTTAGTTTCATCATGATTTTTTGAAGTCTCTCTTGTTCTTAGATCATTTTTTGGGGGCAGGCTTCTGGGATCTGTCCTAGACCTCTTCTCCCCTCACTCCTCCTCCAAAGTAAGAAGATGCAAGGTGCTTTTCCAATTAAAACTTCAGCTAACAATTCCATATTGACAGACTGATCAACCAGATCTTTCTGTCTGGTTTCTGTAATTTTCTGTCTAAACTGAAAGTTCAGCCTTCTCTAATATGCCATTCAGAATATTTCTCTTAAGCCCAAGTTCAACAGTGCCAAAACAGGTGTCATTTCTCTGCCTTGAGTTCTGACCACGACTTCCTTCTGAATCATAGTACACCAAATCAGCATCCTGCCTCTTTTCTGACACTGTCACCCAAACCCTTCATCCTCAACTCAGAACTCTCTCATGTTTTTCATATTCAGACTATTGCAAATACTTGAAAACTATTTCACATTTCTAAAAATTATTTTGGCTATACATCCAACAGTGGTAATAGCTAACTCCAAGTTCTCAGCCCCTTGTATCTTGATTACTGCAAAATCCTTTCTTTGAATCGTGAAAAGCTGCAGTTCATGTTCATTCAGAATATGGATGCAGATTTCATCATGCTTTCCTGCCCCTTTAACCAAATGAAATTTTTTCCTAGATACCTTCATTTACTATTCATTCCATCACTTAAAAAAGGAATGAATCTGGGTTTGGTTTTTTTTAATTCTTTCTAGCCTATAATCTCTCACTGCCTACCAAAACGTAAGCTCTGATATTCAGTGGACCTTTGCAACTTCCCTCCATCATTCAGCAATTTCTTTTTCAAACAAGAATCTTCACTCTCTTACTCATGCTGCTCCTCACTGAGAACAGCTCCTGGTTCTACCATTTCCTTTGTTTTTTCAAAGTTTTCATCTCTGGCCTTGTGGAAACCAGAATTAAGGTTTCTTAAAGTCAAAAACAACAGCCTATTTTATAATAGGCATAGAATGACTGAAATTTATAGTTATAACATAGTGGGAAAGGCTTCGTGTGGACTACACAATGGTTGTTTGAGGAATAAACTGTATATTATTTCAAATCATAAGAAATCAGTATATGAATACCTTCAACATTAGGGTAGCCTTACTTCTGTTGGTAAAACATCTATTATTTCTGACACTTAGAGACATACAGTCAGCACTTAAAAAGTCCTAAATAGAAAACAGCGATGATAAATGCAACAAAAAAAAGTCTTGATTTTTCATTTTCCCAAGAAAGTGAAATACTAAACATTTTATACTAGTATGAAACCAGATTATATGAACTCCACTTCCTTTTTTCTCAGTTGATGAGGGCGCTATTCAGTAGTCAGAAGAAAGATAAAACTCAAAGCAATCAAGAAAAACGTGAATGATGATGAACACTGCTTGGGACAGAAGATGAAGCCTCCAGCTGCTTCTCCCAGCACTGCAAGAATCACTTCAGTAGGATGAGAAAAGCCAATACTTCCTTGATTAACTGAGTGTGTAGAGTTTTGGAGAGGGTTACTTTTCTTGAAGCACAAACACAAAACACAAGACAGAGGAAATCATATCATTCATTACCCACATGAGCCTGTGGTTTGGAAAGACGAGCGGTTGGCTTTTGGCAGCTGTGAGGAATCATGGGGACTCAGATAGGGCCAGTCTGTCACACACTCCATATGCTTTCTTGCTACACTTTTCCTCCCCATTTTTTTAAAATGCAGTAAGCATGCTGTCCAAGTCTGCCAGAAAAAATGAATTACATAGGTGTCCCCTCACTCAGCTATCAAATCCTTCTCTTCCAATCTACTAAATAAAGAGAGGGGCTGTTGCATTCATGAAAAAAAAAAAAAGCAAGGTAAAATCGTTTTCATGCAAGCCCATACTAGAGAATCAGGAAGGTATTCATTTTATTTTGTGTATCTAGACAGTGATTTTAATGTTATGCAAATGGAGCAGGCAATTCCTAATCTATCCTGAAATGCATGTGTCAGAGCTCTTGTGTAGTACAGGTTACTGATGATAAAAACAAGACGTGTTTTTATACAAGGAAGGCGCATGATTACCAGCTTTAGAATTTTTTCTTTCATTACAAATTTAAAGTAGGACAAGCCAGTGCAATGGAAACTGAGGGGTACCACCTCAGAAAAAGCTAATGTCTTTTCAGAGTCGTTTGACAAGCATTGTTTGCCTCCCTCCTTGAAACCAGAACAGCTACACATGGTAGCAGTCTCTTACACTTCAAAACAGATTAAGAAGAAAAGCTCCTATTAATCCTTAGTGCACCAGTGTTCCTCATTTTTCTTTCTTTTCTTTTCTCATAAAAAGGAAACTTATCTTGTCTAAAGAATGCCTCCAAACACTCGGTCGAGTTGAGGTTGTCATGATAAGGCAATCTTCACATCAGGAGGCTTTTTCAGAGAGGAAGAAGAAGCTCCGATATAGGCAGGGTCCAAGCCTCAGACCCAACTGTCAAAGAAGCTGATGAACAAAGGGTCTTAAACTGACATTTATGTTGCTGTTATATGCTTAGGTAACTTAGTAGGACAATCCAGAGTGTTAAATCAAGACTCACCTCCCACCTCAATCTGGCAGCCTCTTGGTTTATGTTTCCTCATTGAAGTCAGGACCCTGCTTTACCCCCCAAGCCAGCAGACAGAGACCCTGCACACAGACTGTGCATCCACAGAGACGTCCCTCCTGTGCCTGAGCAAGCTCAGATTTACTTGTGCACCCTGCTGGTTGAATCCCTGTAACTCCTGCGCAGTCCTGTGGAGTCAGGAAAAGCACTTGGCTATGAGACTAGCTTCGAGCCTCTTCCTCACTTATTTAAAGCCGTTAATCGGCAAGACAGAGGCAGCATTACCCCGAGTGGCCAATACCTCAGCGGTTCAATCAAATGACAATATTCTCTTACTACAAATACAGGCTCCTCTCCACAGGCAGACGGGGAACTTGAACCTAGGTCTCCTAGAGCTGTAACAAGGACAATCAGATAAAAATTTGTGCGGGAAAAACAGGAAGCAGGGTGAGAGGAGGAACTTCTGCTGTGTTTTGTCAGAAAAAAAAAAAAAAAAGCAGACATTGTACGGTGAAACTAAACTATCAAGGAAGATTTCAATGCTGTGGCTATTACACACCAGTTTGAGTTTCCTAGCTGAAACTGCTGAAGAGAAGGATCATAAGATGGCAAACATGAGCAGAGCTGAGTTTCTTCCCTCCTTGTGCACTGACCTGGGTATATCCGGGTTTTGAGAAGTTTAGCAACTCTGCCCAAATGTTTGTGGCTTTTGCACTCAAGTGACACTACAGCTCTCCCCTAAAACGGCCTCTGATTAACCTCTGAGTCAGCTTAGAAATCTTCTGAAGAGCTCTGACAACATCAGAGACAATATGATGGTGATTTTCTTGCTCCTGGGAATTAGGCAGCATGTCACAGAGACAATAATATTTGCGCTATGTGGGAGCAGTATAGGGAAATTCTGAATCGTCATTTTTAATTCAATACTGCGACACCTTTGTGTTGGAAAGAATTTCCAAAAAGGCCAAAGAAGCCACAGGATCCAGATGCGGACCTCAAGTCTCATTTCTAACCACATGAAAAATGTGTATTCAATTCCATCATCCTTTGTCATGAGATAAACTGGGAGAAAATACACAGAAATATCAATATAAACAAGGCTTCACTTGTAAGTGATGCCAGTTAAAGGATTATCCCTTTCGGAGAATCAAAGGTAATTTTATTGTGTCCAGATCTTCTACTATGCAGTATAGTATACAAGTATAAGCAGAGAAGACTTGAGCAAAGTCATAAGGGATGGTGAGACTGACCACCCAAGACTGGCTAGAACCCAATCCAAGAAAAAGTAGAGAAGAAACAAGCCACAGAAATAGAGAAGAAAAAAGCCAAAGAAATAACCATAACTTTGAATGGTTATTATTTCAGATAGGTCTGGGATGCAAAGTTGACACTCCTAAAATGACCAAGAACTTAAATACAAGCCCATGTTTGAAACTGAGTCTTGTAAGACAATTTGTGTCACTACATATGATGGCCAGTTTTAGCCTCAAAACTGTACTGAAAAACCAAAGAAGAAATAGGCAATCGGGAAAATATGTATTTAGAGAACAAAAATGTTGGTGAGCATAAATCTGCAAAGGCTTACTGAATTCAGCTGGCACTGGGCAAGGAATCTGTAGGTCCCATGTTATTACCAGAATAGATGCTTCATTAGCCTAATACCTATACCAACATTAGGTGCACTACGTGGCCAAATAGGGCTCTACTTTACAAACAAACACGGGGGGTTTGATCTACTCATGTTCAGTGTTTGTGAAAGGATAGCTTTCTCTCTTCTTGACCTGAGCAAGAGTTTTGGTCTCAGGTCAAAAGAAGAAACTGTGCTAATATCTCTGTGTAAACAAGCAGGTACCCTAATGATGCTGATCCTCATTAAAAAATAGGAGTAAAGAGAAAAAAACCAAAACAAAACAAAAAACCCAGACAAACAAAAAGGACCCCCCAGAAGTTCAGATTTTGTGAAAGAGCTGAAAGACCTTTACATTTCCTCAGAATGATCATGATCTTATTTTGAGATCAACAGTTAAAATATTTACTCAACATTACATCAACATTCATAATGTTTTAAACAATTTTTATGCATGGCCAAATAGTATGCAGACATTTGCAAAACAATTTTTCAACATTGCCTCTGAGGTGTGTTTTAATGAAAATGTGAAATTTCAAAAAAATTGTTTTAGTGTAAGCTTTCTGGTGCAGTCAATAAGAAACTTAGCTGAGCAAAAATAGTACATTTGAATTCAAATGAGCTGTAAATACACAGTATCTATCAGGAGTCTGTAAAAGCTATTTAATAAAATAAGCAATATTCTATTGCAATCTGTTAAAAATTAGCTGTTTGAGGGAAGATAAGGCATCTGGAGCCTGTTATATGAGCTGTATAACAAGGAGGGCTTACTTTGGCTGATGGTGTCAATGGAGTTATCAGAAACACAAGCATTTATCTAAGTAATTGCATACAAGAAAACATTAAGAGCTTGGCACATGTTAAAAATGATTCCCAATTAAAGTGTTATTTAATAAACAGGCCCATTTTATTGCTCATGGACTAAAAAAAAAAAATTAATAAGTGACTGCTAAACAAGTAATTATAAGGGTAATAAAGCTCTCCATTCTGATTAGGGAAAATATTCATTTCATGACCATCCAGTGATCCATTTTCTACCACAGCTGTCAAAAGAGGCAGTCTGCAACCATTTAGAGATGTACTATTGTTGCTGTGCTTATGTAATACGGCTATTACATTTTATACCAGTAAACATGCTCTCAAGCTGGTTCTTAAGCTAATTATAGATCAGCTTGCTTATACATTAACTGCTCGAGTCTTCCTTAGCTCACAAGTAAACTGATGCAATTTTGCTACTGGGGTTGTGGGGCACAGGGTGGATTTATAGCTTTCTGCCTCTTGTCAGCATCACTCAAACCAGACAGAACTCTGAGTCAGGTTGTGGTGAAAGTGCCCTGCACCTGCTCTCTGACTCCAGTCAATAAAGTCTTGGTAGAAGAGTCCAAACCTATGAGATGCTGATCACCCATGCCTCTCACTGCCAGTTGTGAGCCACAATCCCTGCAGGCACCCCTGCAATATGCTCCAACAGTCTGAGATAGGAAAAATTGGTGGGGGGGAAATAATAAAAAAAATTCAGAATGGGTTTAACGCCTAGTAAACAAACAGATTTTCACTGTAAGCAGAGATCAGGGAGCTTGCCTGACACTAGTTTAAGAGTAGCTTCCCTTCAATTTTTGCTGTTCAGGACAACCTACACATATAACTGTCAGCACATTTTTCTTTTTCAGCTCTTTCAGGTGAAGGAGAAGTGGATACAACGGGAAACTCCCATCTAGACTTGGACTTGTTCAGTTATCTGTGTGCATTGATGGAAAATAGGTAGGACATGAAAATAGATTTCATAACAGAAATGGTCCATAGGAATATACTGTCAATTATTCTCTGTGATTCCCTTTCTTTTTCCAATACTTTCATTATTCTTTGTGATATAACACGAGAGCATAACTCTTCAGCTCCATTAACACTCAACATTGATACTGTATTACTAAAGAGGAATTGTCACTGTCCTTCCCCAAGACAGTGTCACAGGGACAAGATATGTTGTAGTTGGAGGCTATTTTTCAGTGTCATTAGTAAGGCATATATTTACTTTACCTAGTCTACTCAGAGACTGTCTGCATTTTTCTTGCCTTAGAAGATGTGGTTCATTTGAAACAAGGTTGCAGGATTAGTCTGCTTGCACTTGAAGGAATCTCAGAGCAATGTTTGAGTCCAAATGGCAGATGTTAAAGCTCTCTCCACAGTTAGCCTGTATGGTAAAGGAGTCTCCAAAGGCCCCTCGCCAGCACCAGAGTTCAGCTGGTAGCAGCTCATCAGGAGGGTCACCACAGAGAGGAAGATGGTACTGTGGTTCTTGGTATGATAAACAGCAAAGGGAACAATTGTGCTTGGGGAGGCAGAAGACCAGCTGGCATTCTTCCTAGACATTCACATCTTTGTATGGCATCAGCCAGCGGATTAAGAGATAAAGTCTGAAAATTCATTATCTCACTCATCAGAAACAGTGTTTTTTAAAAAGTCACTCACATGGCTTCATTTCATCTGAGAACCACGAGACTTATAAGGGATCCATACTTCTGGAAAAAGTTAAGTGAACACTAAGAGTAAGAGATGACTGTCAGGAAGACACTGTAGGATTTTCATTTAAAAACAAAGACTTAAAAGGACAGATGTGCAAACAAAATAATAATTCTGGAAATAAGCCTTTTGTTGCTGATGGTTTAATCCTGCAGTTCTCAGTTCTAAACCGTCTGGGCTAATAGAAACAGGAAGGGAGAAAGGAAGCAAAAAGGTAGGAGGTGAAGCCCTAAAATGTTAAGCCTTCTATTTTCATTTGATATACAAATGACAGCATGTATAAGTTTGGTTCAGAACTTGGATGCTATGAAAGGAAAGTTTGTTTTTCAGCTGAACTACCTTGGAGAACATTATTAGTCCTGCTGCCACACTTAAAAGGGAGATTGCAAGCATTAAAATTTCTGCTGCGAAGTACAAAAAAAGGGAAGAAATTCTTAACAATAAAATGCAGGAGAGGAATTCTCAGAATTAGCAACCTCTTAACCAATGTCCTGATTCCCAGTCTTAGTATTTAGGAAGTGACTCTAAGATGATATTCATATGAATGATTTTTTGTGTACTTACACAAAGGCCCTACCTGTGTTCCTCCACTGTGTGCACTCTCAGTTCTACCATTCTGAAAAAGTATCATGAAAATCATCAGCATAAGAAAGGAACATGGACATTTAACAGCAGGATACAAGGAAATGATAGAGCTTCCTACACTTTTAAAACTACATGTAATTTCAGGTGCATTTGAAAATCACTGTCCCTTAAAAGCAATTTAAGAAGAGACAACTTAAAAAAGAATTACCCAGATACACTAGTTTATCTGACATAAATGTAGACAATACAGCACCCTACATCATAACCTGTGGGATGGGTATCCAAATTCTTTCTCTTTGTTTTTGACTTTTTCTTTTTTCTTTCGAAGCAAGAATACTCCAGGTGAAAAATACAGTCCCAAACACTACTCCAGAGAGGATGAGCGCAGGTGTTCCATTTCTCACTCCGATGAGAGAACAGGACACAAATAATATTCTCCCTTTTACAAGAGGATTGTTTGTTCCTACTTTTTTCTCCATTGCAAACCTGGAAGACTGACCTGCTTTCTTTGAGAATTTTTAATTTAAGAATTTTAATTATTGTTTAGAACATACTGTATTTTGCCAGGTAAGACTATAATGAGAAATTTAGATCCTATTTCCAGGAGCATCTTGGAAACTAAAGCAATTATTTCTCTAAATAGACTCCAGTTCTCAATTGCATAGCAGCAGCTGCTCACTGTTCACTACAATAGGTGCCCTAGCCAAAGATCCATGCTTACACAGTTCAGAAGGGACAAGAAAGGTTCTTCTATTCAGGTCTCCCATGTTCCTATCATTGCACTCGGCTGGTGTACTTTTATGGGGAAAAGCGTAGGCAGCTACAGACCTTCTCCTCTGCCTCCTTATTGCCATAGTATTTCCCACCCACTAAAGCACTAGATGTTCCAGATGAGACAGAAAACTCCAATGGACAGAAAATTCTTGTTCTCCAGTCTCTATTCTTAGACCAGATTGTCCCAAGCTCACACTCACTTGCTGCTTTAGGAACCAACGGAGGATTCACCGTGAAAGCTGCCGTGGCTGCAAGAGCTGGACATACTCTTAAAGAGACATTTCTATCACCATATTCTCTTGACATTAATCTCCCTCTGCTAAAGCCCCATTGCCTCAAAGCTTGCAAATGTCATGTGCAGTATGATTACGAGAGGAATCCTGCAAACGTTACAATTGTAAGGCAGGAAAACTATTTATTTACAATTTTTATATTGAAGATGGTGCTTAATTAGAAAAAAAGCATTGCCATGTAGGACAGTTTAAAGAGCAGTTTGCTATTTTAAGGGATATGTAATGTGATATCATTGTATGATCATCTGTGGAACATAACTTTTTTTTCCTCTGGGATTCTGTTTGAAAACAGTCAAGATCGTAAGTCCTTCTCCACAGTCTCACAGAAGTGTTTATCAGATCTAGTCACCTTCTTCAATAAGAAACATAAGCGACAAGGTATGTCTTAATATGTACAAAACCAAAATAAAGTATGGACTTACCCTAGCAAGTGTATACTGCAGCTTCTCCCTGACAATTGCTTAAAAGAGGGAGAATTTGGGGGATTTAGTAGGATACTGTACATTAAATTATATTTAAATTCCAAATACTAGCAATTCAAGAACCATTGCTCTATATATTGCAGATAATATATAATTTTTCTCTGGCCGTGGGTACGTTAGTTTCTTGCTCAGCATAGTAATATCTGATATCCATATATTAATACTTTTAAACATTTTTACAGAAAGTGTGGTCTTCAGCAGCTCAGGGCCTACTATAAGATAGTTAAATAACCACCACAGCAGTTTTGTAGTGAATGCTACCAGGATTGATGCCTGAAAAGCAGGTAAATCTGGTAGCTGTGTTTGACCAGCGCTGTGACCACTGGCAGAATCAGACATCTGAGAAATTCAGGATCTTGTGCTTGTTATTTTAACCTGAAAACCAAAGTAAAAAAGCAGACTAGATGCTTTTTTTAGATACTTGAGGATTCTAGCATCCACACAGATCCCTACTCAGCATTGTTGGGACACCAGAAAGACTTCTCTTAAAATGAAGTCATAGAAGAAACAAGCATTACTCTGCAGAAAGTCTAGGTAACATTTTCATCTTTATTGTTCAAGAACTTGCAAAACAAGCCGTAATAACTACTAGTTCAGTCTAGACAAAAGAAGAAGCCCTGGTAGTAGGGCAAATGCATACCAGCAAAATACACATGTTCAACAATCCTAACTCAGTATATACATTGTGGAACAAATAATGAAAAGTTGGGGAAAAATGCCTGGACATAAGGCAGGAGTGGGAGTGAAAAAGAAAATCTAACCACTTCACAGCCTGTACTGGTGTAGTGGGTTTCTGTGGCTGGGTTTTGGTAGTGGGGGGAGCTACAGGGGTGGCTTCTGTTAGAAGCTGCTAGAAGCTTCCCCTGTCCTGTGGAGTCAATGCCAGCCAGTTCCAGGATGGGCTTCCTACTGCTGGCCAAGACCGAACCAATCAGGAGTAATAGTAACGCCTCTGTGATAACATATTTAAGAACAAAAGGTTGTGGTGCAGAAAGAATTCCAGCCAGGAAAGAGCGGAGTGAGAATATGGGAACAACAATGTAGACACCAAGGTCAGTGTAGTAGAGGGAGGAGGTGCTCCAGGCACCAGAACTGAGGCCCCTGCAGCCTGTGGTGCAGACCATGGTAGAGCAGCTGTGCCCCTGCAGCCCATGGAGGACCACTGGGGTGCAGAGACCCACCTGCAGCCCGTGGAGGAGCCCATGTTGGAGCAGGTGGATACATGAAGGAGGCTGTGACCGTGTGGGAGGCCCAAGATGGAGCAGGGTCCTGCTGGAGACCTGCAGCCCATGGAGAGGGAAGCCCATGCTGGAGCAGGTTTTTCCTGGGTAGGATTTGTGGCCCTTGTGGGGGACTTACATCTGTACAGCTCATTTGTGAAGGACTGCATCCCATGGAGGAGTGACCCACGGGACAGCAGTTTGGGAAGAACTGCTGCCCAAGGGATGGACTCACATCGGAGAGGTCCATCAAATACTGTCTCCCATGGGAGGGACCCCACGGAAGAAAGGGAAGGACTCCTGTCTTCGAGCAGCAGCAGAAACAACAACTGACCGTAACCCCCATTCCCCATCCCCCTGCACCGCTGGGGGAGGAGGAGAGAGAACATGGAAGGAGGGGTGGGGGAAGGTGTTTTAAAGACTGTTTTATTTCTCACTCTTTGGCTCTTATCCTGTTAGTAATAAATTTAAGTACTATCCCCACTTTGAGTCCATTTTGCCCATGAAGGTAATCAGTAAGTGACCTCTCCCAGCTGTTATCTCAACTCATGAATCCTTAGCTGGTTTTTTTTTTTCCTCTCCTCTGTCCAGGGAGGGGCAGAGGGAGAGTAAGAGAGCAGTTTTAGTGGGTACCTGGTATCTGGCCAGGGTCAACTCATTACAACTGGTGAACTGTCAAACCTGACAAGAAAACGCATCACTGAACTCAGACAACTTTCCTCAGTTAAAAAATGTTGACATTTTTTGTGGACCTGCACTGACCCAAATCTAGCGACTATTGAAAAGAAGTCACTGATTGTTACCAGTGATAAAGTTCCCGTTACCTCAAAGATGAGAAGTTGAGATGAGAGGATGAGATACTGAGCATCTGCTTTGTGACGGAAAAAAAAGATAGGGAAGGGATAGATTCAGGTAATAGTTTTGGAGGTCCTGCCATTGACCTCAGAAGTGATGATTCAGTCAGGTCACTGCCTATGAGAAAGTGTTGTAAAGAAGCCTGTCTGATGTGGATCCATACAGCTACAATCCACACATTTGAAACAAAAAGGCTAAGTTTGAGGGTGAGGCCATGTCAAGCCAAGCCAGCAGTGATGACAGACACTGAGCAGGGCATGCTTTCCCAGCAAAGAAACAGACGGCTGTGGAAAAGGAGAGTGGGTGTATTGTCTTGCGAAAATATCTCTCTGTCGCTTGCTGAGGGCCCAGGATAGACAGCACAACCACGCACCAGGTGGGAGAGGAGAGTCAGAGCAGTTCAGAGATGGTGACGTTTCCAAGACCTATGACTGCCAAATGGAGGGAGTTGCGTGCCATCCGGCAGAAGAGGAACCATGCTTGGATGGTACTTGGGTCTCCAGGGTGAAGAGGAACCTATCTCAGCAAGTTTAATCGCAGATGTCAGTTTGGCTTTATATTTCCATATGAAAATATGCCTGACATGAGCTAGGGAACATATATCTTGGTCTCACAGAAAGAACCTTTTTAGACTGCTCACAAAACACTGAGGGACACCCATATGATTACAGAAGACTTTACAGCTTGGCTGAATTTGCTGCTTAAAACCTACCGTGGGAAGAAATTGAAACAGAGTTGTTTCCTTGTAACACTGGAAAGGCATTGGCTGTCCCATGCCCCAGGACCATCAGGAGCACCCATTGGCTTCCAAAAAACAGTAGCTCAGTTCAAGTGCCTTAAAACCTGTTGCAGGTAACAGCTACTGCTCTTCAGTGTGTAACACAGCGATGGGAGGTGGGAGATGTATTCCACTGGTGAAGGAGGGAGTATATTGAAGAATTGATGTCAAGCCATGTAAAAAGAAGCTGTGAATTTCAAATTGTCCATGATTGCCAACAGGCATGCAACACATGTTCTGTAAAGTGCTTGGGTAACAGGAAAAGAAAGGACATTATGTTATCATCAGGAAATAGGAGATAATGAAATAGATGCCAAATAAAGAATGCAAGTTTCAGCCTAATAAAATAGTTCCTCTTTTCTCCCCCACTTTTCCTTTTTTCTTCTCTAATTCTGAAACATAGTGTTTTGTCCAATACATCAACTCCTTTTTCATGCATTGGGTTTGAAAGAAAAAATTACCCAATGAATATGCCAGTCATTTGTATTCTTCCGCAATATGAATTATATAGAAATTTTGCTTATTTGACATCCTAAAGCTGCTTGATTCAAGGAGTTGGGAGTGGGTACTGCCCAACCCAGTGGAGCCTGGCTCATAACTCACAAATATTCCTTGAGTTCTAAGATAAACCAGCAAAGAAAGGTTTTTCACCTGAGAAAACTTGTGTCCAATTCCTCATTTAGCTTTTCTTCTGTGACTAAAAGCATTTTCCTATTGTAAAATTAGATGAATAATGTTCTTTCCTCACAGAAGGAATCTCAACTGCCTGAGAAAAAGAATTTCTTTCTGAAAAGCACATGCCGAGTTACCTAGAAGCTGCTCTATTCTTTGTTCAGTGGTTGTGGTTAGACATCAGATTTAACATATCATCTACAGAGAGAATAAAATGAAGGTCCAATCCAAAAAAATATTGACACACCACTCACTTTTCCCCGAAGCAGATCATTTGTCCCTGAGTTTCCAATGCTGAGAGAGGCTCAGAGCAGGCTCTCCTTTGCCCCTGTTTATGAAGCACTCAGCCCTTCAAGATAGATCTCAGTGCAAGTAAGAAAGGTAGAAACTTTCAATTAAAAAACCCAAACCAACAACAAAACCCCAACCAACCAAACTAAAACCAACCCACCAAACTGTTAAAAAAATTCACTTGAAATTTGTGTCTTTCTTTATTACCAGATTTCAATTTGAAGGGAGGAAAGTTCTGGGAATTGAGGAATATTATCTGGTCAACTATATAGTTTATGACAGTAATGCCCACTACAAGTCACAGATTAATCCAGCCATGACAAAGCTTTCAACCATGGGAACTTTCCTATCGCATACAACTACTGGAATGCATGTCTCGAACGTCATTTCTGCCAAACCCATATGGAGATTGTCCCAGCACAACTCTGCCAGCTCACAAAGGGGAGCTGCAAGCATATTCACAATTTCCTCTAAACAGCGTCTTTCAGTCCCACCTTTCCCCTGCAGCTTCGTTCAGGCAGCTCAAGCTTCTCATTTAAAGCAAATGCCCCACTCCACCTCCACACAAGTATTAGCAACACTTATTTTTGCACCAGTTCTTTCCCTTGCACTCCCACTGAGAGGTTTGCTGGATGTGACGGCCAAAGCTGACCCATGTCTTCCCAGTCCCTCCTAGGTTCAGGATGCACCAGCTCGCTCCCACACGGCTCATTTCCTCCCCCATCTCGGTTTCAGCACCTCCCACTGACCTCGGCAGGAGAGTATGAAGTCTTGACTATATATAGTAAGGTGCTGAAACACTTCTCACATAATCTGTGTGGGCAGAAGGTGGGACCCTACTTGGAAGAGAGCACATTCAGACTTGCCTTAGAAGAAGTTGCTCTTCCTAAATATTAACAACTTCAATGTAAATACTTTGGCATATACCCTCATCTACTGGGTGACTCCTAAACTGGAGCCATTATGTATCTCTGAATAGTCCTTTAACTATGAGCACAATGCTTTAGTATCTCCATTAGGAAAAGGTGCCTATAATAAAAACTACAAATTTGAAGTTGTTTTTAAGTGCTTATCTTAAACATCACTTACTATAGGTATCATATAACTAATGCCAATTCTCACAGTATCACTCCACTACAGATTTTACTGGGAAAATTGTTTTCATCCTCAGGAACTAACAAAAAAATCCAAACTAATCAATCCATTAAAAAAACCCAAAAAAGCACAAAACCAAGCCATAAAGCAAAAGCTTTCTAATAACAGATTTCAAAATTTGAAATTTTTTCATGTGTTGTATTTTTTCCTTTCCAGCCATTTTCTCTCATCTACTCCGTGCTCCAAATATTTACCAGAAATTAACAATTTGCACATAGATATTTTCTTTCAACAACAGAAATACACTTTTTTGTTGTTTTTTTTAACTCTTTCCCCCAAAATTCTTTTGATAATTTTGTGAATCTTCTGGTTGCACTAGAAACAGCCTTGGTTGACAGAGACCACTCCTAAACTGCCTTCCTCATACACCACATACATTGCCAGAAAAAGGACTGTGGTGGTTGTTTGCAGCACCCTAACACATATGCATGGCAGTGTTGGGGTTAGTTTCTCACCCTTAACTACTGCAGCAATATTGGTAAATTTTGGCAGTGACAGCTTTCTCAGCTCAAAAGTGCTCCCACTGAAACAAACAGAGCTCTGCACTAACCTCTGAGCCTTTTCCCAATCGAAGAGTCCTCCTTTCTGCATTACCTATGGACCTTTAAGCCCCCTACTTCATACATACAGACTTATATGAAGCAACACTGAGGTATAAGGAGCCTTAAACTTGGATTATGACAGTACCCAGCTATTGGTCTCATGTAGCTTAAGACTACACCCTTGCCTCTGAATGCAACTCTTTTTCTTGAGGTGGAAAGCAAAAGCCTGACCTGCAGAGCAGAGATATTCAGGCACAGGCTTTTTCTGAAGCACAGATACAATGTGTGACTGAGTACACAGTCATCTCAGTGAGCTGTGGGAAAGACGAGCTAATACACAGGTTAGGAGGACATCCTTTAAAATCCAGCCCTTCAGGTGTTGACTTGCAGTAGCATTCAGGCTTCTCTAGGAACAAGTTCAAGCCATAAAATAGCACTTTGGGTCAAAAATAGACCTTTAAGGAAATTAAAAAGAAAAAAAGAAGAAAAAAACCAATCAGAAATCATGATCAGTTACCCTCTTATAAGCTGATCTTATCAGAGTTGAGTCACACCAACTATAAACTAATCTCCAGGAAACAAACCCCCCTATTACTCTTGCTCTGGAAATTCTTTGCAAGCAACACCTAATTTTTGCCTGTGTAAGTGTCACACAGAGACCATGTGAAACAGTGAAAGCAAAGCTCAACAATGAGGCATCAGCCAAAGTTACATTCTGAATTGCCACCACATTATTCTTCAAATAGATGCTCCTCCAGCAAGATAAAATTTAGTTGGGTTCTCCATCTAGCTGCATCCTTTAATACTGAATGTGAGGCACAAGTGGAACCACAAGAGCTCCACTTTCCAGTTTTCACCCCAGAGAATCTCCTTCTTCATGGGGATCCTCCACAGCTGGCGAGCCGGCAGCAGCTTTTCCTGCCTTTACAGCAGTTTTAGTGCCTCCTGCTCTGGATTGAATGCTACAAGGCATAGTGGGAAACTATGTCAGGGGTGTGGGGAAGAAGCATCTTCAGCAGGAAGCAGAGGCAGAAGCTTTTCAAAGAATGAGAGAATGAAAAGGCCAGGTAGCAGATCACCAGAGGAGAAAATACACTGTATCTTTAGGTCTTTAGATAATAAAAACAATGTGCAGAAGCCACGCAGCTGCAACTAACTGTTTTCAAAGAACAGACACAGAAAATAAATGAAATTAAAGAATCAGGCTTTAACTGATGTTCAGAGCAGTTCCTGGCAGCTAGTAGAATTAGAAACATTGCAAGAACCACAACAGACTCACTTATTTAATGAGACAATACTGAAAGGCTACATGATGGGCAAAGAATTAAATAAAAAAGTAGATTTGCCATAGAAAGAGAAGACCAGGGGCATGATGGAATAAGCTTCATTATAGCCATACACCTGAGGAATTAACTACAGGTCAGATTTCAAAATCGGTGCTTAATAAGTTTTCTCAAAATAAATTATGGAAAGAGGACATTGATGTACCTCCAAATTCCCTCCACAAAAAGGAAAATAAAATCACTATGCTATAGATTTAATACTAGATTAATATTTCTATGTCTCTCCTTAAAGTGTGGAGGAGGGCTATGATTCCCCATTGTCTTGTTTCCTGTTAGACCACGTGAAAACCAAATGCATAGGAGATTGTGTGCACCTCTATGTATTGCCAAATACCTGAGTGTGAAACAGTTCCAGTGAAAACTGTCCTCTGCTTATGTATTTCCTATAGTGGATTAAATAAAGTATCACGTAGTTCTGCAATGTCATACAATTATACAACTACAATTATATATCATATACATATGGGAAAGTAGGCATTTTTTATTTGGCATTAAAATCCTGTTCCAGTGAATTTGCTGTCCAGGTTCCTTCCAGTTTCAATGAAGACTTTTTTTGCTGCAATACTTCATGGTCTTTCTCATTTTTAGCTAATACAAGTCTTCAGGAATGTGCAATACAGGAAAATTTTAAGTGTTGAGTTCCAAAGTCAGACTTTGGGGGCATTGGAGAGAAAAGTTAATATACAAAGCAGAGCTGCCTTTAGTGTTAAGCCTCACTAGATGTGAGAATTTGGGCAAATATGTGCGTTTTTGCCTTAGTTTCCCTAAAACTAATGTTGGGCTCTAATGATGAAAAGTCCTGTAAATAGACCAATGAGTTATTATTGCTATATAATAATTAGCACTTCAGGGAACTTTAAGTAAAAAGCATAAAAAGTAGCCTAGCTTCTCATCTCTCAATTAGTTTGACTTGAGGCACTTTGCCAGGGCAATGTAGGAAAGCTCTGGGCTGGATTCATGGGAGACACTGGGGCACACAAATACAGCATATATATGCTATTGGCATCCATTACACTCAACACCTAACTAACCCTACAGATACTTTTGTTTCATCCAGGCAAAGCCCTGATCTCCAGGCATGCCTTACAACTGCTAGAGCCCTGATTCCTCTGGGCAGCTACGCACTTCACTCCCGCCAAGCCATGGTGGGATTCATATTACTTCTAGTCAGCGGCTTTCAGCATAGTCAGTCCTATACAAAAGAACAAATGGCAGTAGTAGGATCATTTTACACATATTAAATAAATTGCTCAGCTAGAATACAGAAAATGCAAGTTTAGGCCCTACTCTGAGAGATGCAGAGCAAGCACTTTGAGTCCACTGCCCAGGTCTGCTGAGGAGACAGTTTCCCTGGGTATAATCTAGAGGAAGAACAAGAGCAGTGTTTGCTAACTGATCATTGCTCATGGTTTCCATACCTGCCCAGCTTTGGTTTAACTTACAAGAAAGAAAAGCAGTTTTGAGGTAAATATTATTTAAGTCTTGGGGAAGGAGCATGAGACAATCCTACCACGTGTCTTTGCTTTCAAATTCTTGAAGAGTTTCATCCAAAAAGTTACCTATAAAAACAAGCTCATCTCTTTCCTTTAGTTAGTTAGGAGTTAGTTAGGGCCACATCCTTGTACACAAACTGAATTGCAGTTGTCTCACATGGACACAATGCCAGTTTTGAGAAAATGCCCTTACCAACTATACAAACCCAGAAATGTATAGCCAAGCATCTCTCTACGGTAGTGCTCTGGCATCCATTCCAATAAATTTTCTATTAAAAGACAAGGAAACCACAGGTAGGCTTCAAAATTACTGAATAGGTATTTAACCTGTGAGGAGGTGTGAAATCAGGAAGCAAGGTACAGGTAGTGGAGGATTCCATAGCACTGCCTTCATATTCAAACAGCTCAAAACTTCCAGGCAGCCTCTGCATTCACACAGTGCAAGCCCATTTTTCTGTATGATATCTCACATTACTGAAGCTGGAGTCAATTTGGATGTGTGTGGAAGTAACTGGAGGTTTGCAGTATGGGTGGTCATGTGCTGAACGGGCAGTATCCTTCACCTGGATAGAATCAAAGAGCAATGCTGAATGCTGCATCAACTGGGACTGACTGTCCAGGTACTAATGAATGCTTAACTGGCATTTCCTAGATTTCTAGTGCATTCAGTTAGGAAATCTGAACAAATTTAACTCTCAGTTAGCATGTTATTTTTGATGAAAAAAGCCTCACAGTAAAAATCTTATGAAATACATTTTTATAGACATTTCCTGAATTCTGTAGATCTCTGCAGGGACAGACTTAATCTCTTTGCTGCTATGAAGAAGGGGAAAAAAAAAAAAACAAAACTGGCCATTGACCTAACCTGTGAGTTTATCTTAAAAATCATGAAACAGCAGAAAGAATACCTTCGAACCTGTTTCTGACTGCCTTCTCTCTGTTTCTAATGGTTCCTTGGGACAACATTCAAAGTTTGATCAATCTCTTTTCTTCCTCATCAGACCACAAGAGAACAAGCTTCTAGAACATGAGTGAACAGATGCCTCTCTTGTTACCTGTGATTGGATTTGTTTGTAATTCCCAACACAGGCCAATCAGCTTTGTTGAGCATAGAATCATTAGCAAATTTGCAGATGACACCAAGTTGGTGGGGGGAGTGTTGATAAGCTGGAAGGCAGGAGGACTCTGCAGAGGGACCTGGACAGGCTGGAGAGTTGGGCTGATTCTAATGGGATGAGGTTCAACAAGGCCAAGTGCTGGGCCCTGCACTTTGGCCACAACAACCCCAGGCAGTGCTACAGGCTGGGGACAGAGTGGCTGGAGAGCAGCCAGGCAGAAAGGGACCTGGGAGTGCTGATTGACAAGAAGTTGAACATGAGCCAGCAGTGTGCCCAGGTGGCCAAGGCCAGTGGCATCCTGGCCTGTATCAGGAACAGTGTGGGCAGCAGGACCAGGGAAGTGATTCTTCCCCTGTACTTGGCACTGGTGAGGCCTCACCTGCAGTACTGTGTCCAGTTCTGGGCCTCTCAGTTCAGGAAGGATATTGAGGTGCTGGAGCAGGTCCAGAGAAGAGCAACAAGGCTGGTGAAGGGACTCAAACACAAGTCCTGTGAGGAGAGGCTGAGGGAGCTGAAGTTTAGCCTGGAGAAGAGGAGGCTCAGGGGAGACCTCATCACTCTCTACAACTACCTGAGAGGAGGTTGTAGCCGGGTGGGGGTTGGTCTCTTCTCCCAGGCAACTATCAGTAAGACAAGAGCGGATGGTCTTAAGCTGTGCCAGGGCAGGTTTAGGTTGGATATTAGGAAGAAATTCTTTACAGAGAGGGTAATCCGGCATTGGAATGGGCTGCCCAGGGAAGTGGTGGATCGTCTCTCCTTGGAGGTTTTTAAGACGAGACTGGATGTGGCACTTAGTGCCATGATCTAGGAACCACGGTAGTGTTGGATCAAGGGTTGGGCTTGATGATCTCAGAGGTCCTTTCCAACCCGGCTGATTCTACGGTTTTATGATTTGCCATCCCAAAAGACATTTCTGGCCATTCTTTACTTGTGATTGTGATTAATGGCAATCCTATGCCATGTGCTCTAGGATGACCCTGCTTGAGTAGGGAGGTTGGACCAAATGATGTGGTCCATTCCAACCTGGTCCATTCTGAGATTCTGTGATTGCTACTGACAGTAATGTCTAAATTTTTCTGGAGTAAAAGAGTGACACTTCTATATTGTTTTACTTGCAGTTAGTAAATGAGTCAGCACCTTCTTGTAAAACAGTAGTAACTTCAGTGTGCTGAATCACAGTTTCAAAGGTGGTTTAAGGTTCTCTTATCTGCATAGGCAACACATTTTTTGTTTGCTTCAGCAGGGAGGCTATTACTCTGAGACTGAAAATGGTGGTTGTGGTCTCATGTCTTATTCTGACATCAGCATTTAACTGTTTCAGTTTATTGCTTCTGCATTTTCACATGAGAGTTTTAATTCATTTTTCTAAGTGATAGCTAGAATCTTTCATAGGTAAATGTACAGCCCACCCAAACTAGTAACTCCGTGCTTTCACAGGCTTGGTTAATGAGTGTGGGCAGAGAAAAGGTCATGTAAAAAAAAAACTGTGAAGAAGAAACAGAATATGTAGTATAGATTAAAAAAAAAGGTTCTTTGAGTATGAAACATCTTTTCCTCTTGAATGAAGTACCCCATTCCTCACATGTCCCAGGCCTACAAAACCCAGCCCCTCCTAAGCCACCTTGACCTTCCTGTGTGCCTCTCTGTCACTCTCCCCTCCTCCTGCTCTCTTCCCACATCCCTTGACCACTTAGTAGAGATGGAGGCAATGTGCTCAGTGGCTGCCTCTGTGTGACACGTTGACAGCCCAGCGATGAGCACGTGCTGCCTGGTGACCTGCCATTAGTTTGGGTAGGACCCAACCTCTCTCTGCTTTCTCTCAGTTCAGACTCTTTTCTATGTAGAGACATGAATTCTCTAGAATGGCTGGTAGGAAGTTAACATGCTTTTGATCCCTACATCATGTCAGCTTTAGCCAAAAGTCAGCAAGCAATTTGCCTGCTGCCTAAGGTGGTATAAGAGCACAGCCCCATAACCCTCATGTTCTTAATAAGGAGACCAAGAAGAAAGGAAGATCAACTATAAACTCTCTGCAATTGAGGAACATGGAACTGGAAAAATGAGATTAAAGATCAGCAGATGTGTTAATCTTGCATTGGCTGAACTTGCACTTCACAGTCTTTCTTCATTTCCCTGCTTTTCCTGATGAGATAGCTCTAGAGGAACCAAGAGGAGTAAGTGCTTGGGCTGTTTTTCCTCCCTCTCTACAAACTGTCCTGTTCCAGATGAAAACAAATTCAGGGTTTTTTTGCCCCATGGGGGGACTTCATTATATCACAACTTGTCCTTTCTGAGCCAAACCCTCTTTGTGTTGTAACCACTGGCAGGACTGACTTCACTGGGAGCAAGAGGTTCCTACATCCACATTGCCAAGTGAGTTCAGAGTTGGGGCTATGAAGTCATTCTCAACACCAGGGCTTACTTCCAAACTCATGAAATCAATCCCATGCAATTTTCCCACCAAGCTCATGTGTGGAAAGCACAAACATGTATTTCCCTGTAGAGGTAAAAGTATGCAATCACCCTATCTACTTTTAAGGTGTAATAAATTTTGCACTTTAGCATTCATTCTATAGTCCAGCGCTTCGGTATTAATCATTTTGTTGCTTGCTTTTTACGCAGGGATTACTTTGGTAAAACCTTTCCTTCATATCCTCAAAGGAAACCGGAAAAAACGATTGCCAAATGCCACATTTCCCATTGGGAAACAGTATTCTCAACCATCTGAACTCTTGGTGTACCACTGAACAGCAAGGCTGTGCTACAGATAGTATTTATAGTATATTTTATGAGACCAAAAGTTGTCAGTTAAACCACTAGAAACTAATAAATGGGCCTAGTGTCATTTGAGTTGTCAACAGGATATAAGCTGATGTAAGGGGAACACCTACATTTTGTAGGCTTCTTTTGCATGAATAAATGTACCGTTGATAGTCATGCTTGACTTTGTAGGAATGTTTTGAGTAAGGAATATAGTAATTTCCTCCACTGCAACAGTAATGATCATCAGACCACTAAAAGACACTCTATAGGCATGCCTAATTCTTGAATATGATATTGCTCAGAAATCTCTGGTTTACAGTAAGAGTTCTCACATACTCCAGTTTTGTTCAGTGAGACAGCTAGTAACAGAAAAATCACAATATTGAAAACTGTCTCTGTGATGCAAAGGGTGGATGCTAAAACACACAGAAGAGGGAGATACTATTTCATTTAATAAACAGAAAACCCCTTTGAATTAAATCACATTTTTTCAATGCATTAAAGCCAATAAATGCATTGTCTAAAGTGTGACATTGCATTTGTGTATATATACATTTATAAATATTATGTATATATTTGTATAACAATAGCAAAACCTTCTTAAAATAAAATAAATCAAATTCCCAATTGATGAGATTCTGTTCTTTGTCCCCTCCCCTCCAAAATATGTGCTGTGAGAGTAACTATTTCAAATAGCTGCTTTGAGGAGGTATCAAGAGGCAGAGGTTCTTATTACCCTTCTGTCATAAATACAGAAACTATGGATGAAATATGAGTCTAACCAAGGGCAAAGGCTTGACCACAAGGTTTCAGATCAAGAACTCGAGTGACAAGATACCAATCTATTTCTTTGTTTGGTTCTGCTTATCATTAATATTTATCTGCATGATCAAAGAAAATCAAACTTGGTTACAGATCATCAGGATAAAATGCAGTTTAATCAGTTTCTATAAGTTGAAAAATCTCAAATTTTCAGTGAAAGAACAGGTTGACCCTCTTGTATGTTAAGTTTTGAAAATTTAACACAAACATATATGTGTACCTCATCCCCTCCAGAAATTACAAGATAAAGCACAGATGGTACCCTGAAAATGTAAGTTACAATCTGCTCAGAGAACACATGCTTTTAAACAAAGGCAGAGATTTCCCTGAAAAGGGAAGCCAAGTAACTTGCCTGTGTACACACTTACCAAGAAGAAATCTGTGCCACATTCTTTTCAGTTTGGAATAGGAAGTCTGTGTGGGAAAGATTTTTCTAGAAATACATCAGCCTGTTTGAAAAAAGGAAGTAGAGAAAATCTCAATAGGTAGCAGGATTTTTAACGATTTCTGCTATTAAACTTTAGATAGGGTTCTGATAAAAATTCCAGTGAGCCTTTGAGCTATGCTTTTGCTCATTAATTCTCTCCTGTTCAACAGAAAGAAAACACTGCACTGTTCAGTACGAGCATTAAACTTATGTCAAGTTGATCTTAAAAAGACAGGCATTCTGAGGAAACTTGTATTTAGAGCTAGGAAGGACAAGTTCATCGTCAAGAGCCTCTTTTCGTATAATTTGCCAAAACCAAACACAGTAACAAAGAAGAAGGCCAAATCTCAGAGATAAACCAGAAATTTTAGATTTCTTTCACACTGAAATTGAGATAATAAAAGAAAACATGAAGAGTACACTTCATTTTACTACAGTAATGTTTCCAGTACACCTGAGATTTTGCAGTGTGGACTGGCATTTGGT
This sequence comes from Manacus candei, assembly GCF_025592945.1. NCBI lineage: Eukaryota > Metazoa > Chordata > Aves > Passeriformes > Pipridae > Manacus > Manacus candei. Next base: position 32,193,974 of record NW_026138097.1, on the reverse strand, counting down.
GGGATTATGCTTGAGTATGGCTGAGAGGAACAACTGACATTAAGCCAGAATTGCTGGTGCGAGGGAGCCCCTCTAATAACTCACAGGGCATGTTTGCATTTGCAGGTGGAGATATAGCCATCTAAGCATGGACTGACCTAACCAAGGCAGCTTAAGCCCAGCGGTGCCACAACAGCAACAGAGACTTCAGCGCAGGCTTGCTCTGGCTGCCCCTGGGACTCCAGGGCAGATCCGTATAGCCCATGTCGATTGATGCTTTGCTGACTTGGTTACAGTGTTATTGGGTACTCAAGTTTGGCTGAATCAAGACAGAGCTGGAGCTGTGATCATTCACAGCACATCCCAACTGCTGTGCAGAGTCCATACAGCTCGCTCTGGGCTCTGCTGGTTCTGCCGTTGGGAAGAATTTTTATACAGCCCATCTCTGGCCGTGGCTCCTCTTTCACCAGACAGACAGCATAACAGAGCTACTATGCTGGCTTCACTCCAACCCAGCATTCCTCTGACGTGAGGGGAACTGCTGAGCTGTGGGCTTTCTTTGGCACTTTGGTATGGAGGGATGCAAACCACCTCAATTCCATGTGATCCCTTCCTGCATCCCATGTTAAGACAAGGTGCTTATCAGAACAGTTTTATGGGAAGCCCTGCTTTTTTTTCGTTTGTTTTTTTTTTGTAATATTTTCCTTTTTTGGCTACAAAGATGGATTTCCTTAAAAAATAACTAAGTTTCCCACTGAAGAACTATCCTAAGCAGTTATCTACTCTCTGGCACCTAGCTACCAATCCACTTGTTTGGTTCTTTTTCACTTACTTGCATAGCTTGCAGCAAACTGACTGCTCTGGGGATTCCATCGCATGAATTCTGTGTCTTTAGTGAGAAACTAGCTGGGCAGTCTTCTCTATCAATTGATATGATAATGTGATATTATTCCTTTGGCTCTGGTTTCAATGCAGACAAGGTTCAAGTACCTGATCTATCTGCCAGCAAATGGGCCTGTTCCAAGCCCAGGGAAGTCAGGAAAAGCCTTTCTGTTGGTTGGCCACACCACAATTAAATGAAGTTCTAACACAAATAAATCAGAATATTTAACTGGATATAAGAATGCTAAATGGAAAGGTCCCTCTTGAGGAGGCTTTTTTGCCATCATTTTAAAATCATGTCTTTGGAAGAGGAAGAGGTAAGGCTTTAGGCCACATCATTAAGTCTACCTTACATCCAAGTATTACTCACACAGTTTATCAGAACAATTATTTTTCCAGCTCCTAACTACCATACACACCTGAAAGAAAAGACTACTCAGTCTCTTTAACGAAAAAGAATACTTAAAAATAGCAAGGTGGTAGTCATATAACCCACTGCTCACTTCAGCTGGCAGAATTCAGAACAGCAAGCATGTAAGTTATTATAAATGTTCACACCAAACAGTATGGTGGTTGCTGGGACAGAAGCACTCTTCCAGTTTTAGTTCTTAGATGTATGATATTTTCCCTCAACCTCTTGAGGCTAATGTCCAAAGCAGAAAACAAAACAAAACTCCAAACCAATTCCTATGTCTAGCTTCATGGCATGTCAGACAACTTAGTGAGGCTGAGGTTGCTGTTTTGGGGGTTTTTATGTTTTGGTTTGGGGAGTGGGGGGGATGATACACACTTGAATTTTTCAGTGGAGCCATCTCTAGATAATGTGTGTTTGCCCAACTCTGCAATCAATGGTTAACAACGAATTCACTAGTAACAAAGTTTGTCCATAGATTTTCTTGGTTTCCTGTAAACCCAAGAACATCTATTTATAAAACCATGGGAATTTTGCCTTTACCCTTAGTAACAACTTTTACATAGTAACCCCATAAACCTACCCTTTCCTACTTGTTTACCTACACCCAGCCACTTACTTCTTTTCTTTAACAAAGAAATATTTGTGCTCTGCCCCTTAAGTCATGTTCACCTCCATAGCTCTTCCCTTTACCACTCCCCTGTTGTCATCAGCCATTTTATCCTCATCTCCACTTCTTCCCCCAGTTGTTGTATTTTCCAACCACATCTCCCTCTTTCTCAAAGTTGTCAAGGTTCACCACTTAGGTTGCAATCTTTCCCACACCATCAGTGTGCTCACGTCCTTCCCCAAACCTCGATCATCCCTTACTGCCTCTTCCTTGAGTCAGGAATTTACAGACAAGTAGTTATGGTTCAGGGATGAAGGCTATGTCAAATGTGGGGCACTGATGCATTTTCCGCTTTGACTGGTTTTCCTGGAGCAACCATATGGCACCGGAAGGCTTGTCAGCCTGGCTGTGCTGATAATGTCATGGAGGAAAGTGGCAATGAATCCCAATCTCAAGCTTCCCCAGCACTTGGGAAAGCTCCCTTCCCTCAGGCAGCCCTGCAGCCTCATTGAGGCCATCCCTCTCCCTCACCAGTTCCTCACCAGCAAAGTCAAAATATCTGGAAAGGGGATTGTCTAGCGATTTGGTAGGCCTGCTTATGTACCTGTTTACTGGGATAAGCAACATTATTTCAATTAACAGAGACTTCTAACGTAATGAAGTTAAGCGTATGTGCAATTATTCACAGAATGGGGGTTGGTGACTGCTGCCTCTTTGGAAAATGGCGGCGCTGCCCTACATTTCCTTGTTAGGACTGCTGGGGGAGGCTCCAGGGAAAACACGGGGGTTCACAGCTCAAGAGAAAAACTCAACCACCCTCTATTATATTAGACATCCTCAGCTACAAGAAAACATAATTATTAAATTAAAGCCACAAGCTCATTTACTTAGTGACAGGAAAACCAGAATTGAAACGAATTTAACTCAGAGAAAGCCTTAAGGAAGAACCTGTTATAGGGCAATTTTTCAAAGACTATCTTAACAGAAACTTTCAAGCAAGCTTTCCAGAAGCCCATACTTTAAAAAAAACCCCAACAACACAAAGCACATACCTTTGGGCACATACCTGGGAGATCTGTGCTGCTCGGGATGGAGTTTCCCGCACCCTGCTCTCCAGTGCCACAGCACCTCAGCGCAGGCTGGCCGGGGCTCACCTGCTGCCCCACAGGGTGCGGTCGCCCAGGGCCTGACGGCAGCTCTGCTTGGCACAGTCGGGCACAGCCCTGCTGGGGCTGCCTGGGTGCCCACAAAGGAGCCCTGGCCTGTGGGCACAGTGGTGGGTGAAGTCCCCAGACGAAGCTGCTCAGGCCCACTGAGACCCATCAGTGCTCTGACATCATTTTACGGGAACTCCCAGAGGGGTCAATTAATGCCAGTGCGTGGTTTGTCACTGCTGCAAAATGGCTGCCCCCCAGGGCAGCAGGAGAGCCCAGGCAGGCTCACAGCGCCTCAGTGGGGGCACTGCCCCAGAGGTGGTGAGGTGTCACTGCCATGGCTGTGAGGTTGTCCCAACACCTCCTCAGGAGCCACTGCCCAGCAGGGTGAGATGTATGGCTGTGGCATGGTAGACAGGCAGGAGGGAGGCCTTCCATTTCCAGGAGCTTATCCTAAAGCCAGCATATTTGCTGTCTCCTTATAAAGAAGCAAGATGAGAAGCTCTCTGTCCTTCCTGAGTGAGAAGTAACTAACTTTCTTGTAGTTCCCAAATCTGCCTTTCAAATCCATTTTCCGGGTCAAAAAATGCTCCCTTTGGGTATGTCACTGGCTGTCCACAGTGTGCAGTGACACGCGCTGCTGCATGAAGCTCTAGCCAAAGGGTATTGTGGACTAGATGTTTTTACTTTATGGAATTGTTTTGTGAATGATATCCTGATGTCTTCTGAACACCAGGAGTTCCCAGATCTCAGGCAGAGAGGTGAGACTCAGGTATCCCAGAGAAATCCCTGATAGTCTGGTCTCGACTCTGCACAGGTGTAGGGGATGCCACCTTTCCTTCTCTGACTATAAACAGCGACATCAAACTGTTTGCTCTTTCAGAAAAACAAGCAAAACCCAAAATCAAACCAAACCAAACCAAACAAAAAGATAACAAGAGCACCCATGGGTTTTAAAAATGGTCTCTGATTATCGTTCAGTGGAAGTTAGGGGTTTTTGTTAGATACTGAAAGGATACAGCATACCCTGTGACATATTCTTATTAATAAATTAGTCTATTACAGGACTCTCCCTACGTCTCTCTGTTACTGTTGCACAATAATTTCCACTCTAACGCACTCTTCTCAGTCACCCACCTAAACTGCTCGCTCAGACTTTCACCCTTCGGGTTAAAAATTTCCATGCCTGGCCTCTGTGTGAAGCTACAACTTTTTGGAATTATGAGATAAAACTCGCTTCTGAGAATAAGAGGAAAGGAAAACACACTCCTCTGTGTCAAAAAATCCCGACCTCAAAACAGAATAAAACAATTTCACTGCTTTTTCACTGTTCTGGGAATAGTGTAAGTTAAAAAAAAAAGTCGTTATAAAAAGTGTCTTGTAAAAGAGCAGAATTTTGCCTAGGCTTAAAGACTGCTGAGTTGGACTTGACATGTGTCTGCATGCTTTAGTAAACAGTTAGAGTGTGCGTTTATATACTTTTATATAGAGAGAATATAAAGTGCATACTTTTGACATTATGTATGCTTTTCTATATATGTTTATCCATATATATAGTAAAAATGTGCATAATTATGTATAAGTCTGCACTGTGCAGATACAGATACTGTATATGTAAGTTTGTAAGGTGCCTATTGAGAATCAAATGCCTGAGAGGAGGAGGGGCAGTGCCCGGCAAAGGTACAGCTAGATGTCGCTTGCTGAGTTCCTGTCTAGACTTTCTAAGGTAGGCAATGATTCAGAAAGTACAGTCAGGGACACTGACTGAGGGCCTGTTGAATTTCGTAGTTTTTCCTCTAATTATTTTGAAAGTTTTGAGACTTTGATTTCTTAAAGACTGGAAACACCTATGTGAGTGAGGCCTTGTTGTGTTTGCACCTATCTTATATGTACCTCCCCCAGCTGCTCATCTCCTCAGCTGCTAAGGACTCCCACTTTTATAATCACAGACAAGCCAAGCTCAGTCAAATATCTACCAGGTAGGATCTCTACTCAGAGCAAGGGATTCTTATGCAAGCTGGTGGACCTTTGGCAATCTTCAGAAAGTGACATAATTCTTTTTAAACTACTGTTTTTCTGTTTTAACTTCCTAAGAAATTCTGTAGAAGAATTTTACTAGCAGAATCTTGATCATGACTGAAAACTAGGGAGAAAATATTTTCCATGGTAAGTGGACCTACTCACTTGGAAGAGAAATTTCTCAAAAGACCATCGCAGCAAGCACTGTCTGCCATAGCCACTGATGTTCCCTCTTGCTTCCTCCATCCCTATTAGCTGTTGCCTCCAGGTAAAGAGTGACCTGGGAGAGATGTTGACTCCAATGATGTGCAGTCCCTTCAGACTGCATAAGAGCACATTGTCATATCCTCTGTGCTTCTGCTGTTATTGACTGCCCCTTTTCTGCATTTTGGGGCATTCTTACAAGCGCAGTTCTTCATAAAAACAACTGATTTGAAGTGAGAGCTGATGTCATTGCTGACATTATGCTCTTTCCATTTTACGTCGTGTATCTATGGCTGTAACTAAAAATGGCACACTTTTACATTTTTAGAAATAATATTGAGTCACATAATTCTCTCCTCCTGTTTACAGTTTCTTAGCTTCTCTTCTGCAAATATGAAAAGCATGTCTTTGACAAAGCTGTTTCAAGAAGAGACAGAATCTATTTTTAAAGTATATTATCTAAAGCACTAATAGGTGGTCTTATTCTATTCATACTAAAATAAATTTTTATTTGTTTTTAGTGTTTTTTATTTAAATAATAAAGAATAAGGGAAAATAATGTCTGATCAGAAGTCCTCTGAACCATATAGATATGCTCATCAGACTGTGGGTGGTCAGGAGCCTGTTCCAGGCCAACAAAGGTCCCCTGTCCTGGCTGTGCCTCTAATGGGGTGTCAGTCAAGGTTTTGACCAGCATAATTTCTAGAGTGTCATGAGATAGGGGATTCCTGTCTTTGGAGAGGGCACTTCAATCCAGAATGAAAACTGTGTCCTAAGACAGTATTTTAAATCAGCATTAACTCTATATGTACAACAGTTGTGCAGATGCTATTCAAATTCTGTTGACAGATCCTGCATCTCACAGATACTTATCATAAACTCTTGACAGTTGTGTATTTTTTGTTCTCTGACTGTACAACCTCATGACAAAGTGAAACATGGAAAAATCATCTTAAAATATCTAGCAAAACTTCAAACAAACAAAAAAGAAAAAGGAAGGCTTATAAAATATGCTGTATGCTAGAAAGAATGCTTTCTCATGAAGAGTAAACAGTTTTATAGAGATAGAGAACTGAATTTATAGAGATTAATTAAATTTATCTGTCACATGGATTTCTATTAAAGTAATCAAAACCCCCAAATTAAATATAAATTAATCACCTTGCTTAATTGGGATCTCAACAACTCTTTCATGGTTCTATCATTTTTGAAACATTATAAGCGATTTGTATTTGTGAATAGGATTAAAGAGGCTTTCCTGACCGATGGAGTTGAGGTGGAATGGGCTGATAACAAAGGATCTATTAAAACATCATTGGAAAAAGCTCTATAGTTCATGCATTGGCTCAGTTAATCTCTATAGATTTTTTTAATGCTGTTGCTGGAAGGATGGTGGTGGAGAGGGAGAGAGAAAGAATGCAACCTTCTTTTCTGTACTTCATGGATCCTTAACCCTTATTTAAAGGCGACTTTGGATTTTAGACCAAATAACTGTTCTTGTAATTATATCAAACAGTTAAAAAAAAGAGCTAGTTAATGATGTTCAACATAAGTAATCATGTTAAATAGTGAAATTTAATTTCTTAAAAACTTAAATCCTCATATCTTTTGGAATGCATTGTACTGTAGGATGTCTGAGTAAATTAAATTCTCCCCTGCACACTAAAACATCAATTTCCTTATGGTAATTATCTGCTAGATTGGATCTGTCAGTAGCAGGGAAGCATGCCTGACATTATACCCTTTTTACAAAAAATGATTACAAAAAATTAAGACGAATGAGTAAAATTAAGGCTGCGGCTGGTAAGCCTATATAAAGCTCTCATAGATCACTTTACATAAGCTACCATTGTACTGGATACTAAGCTTTTAATGACTAGTTGCATAATGAGGTGAAGGCCATTAAAGAACAGCAGGGGTAAACGATCACAGAGATAAGAGCTAAAAAATGATTTTCAGCCAACTAGAAGCAATTTATTATACACAAAAACACAGGTCTAAATGAAATGTCTGGATGGATGAGGAACTTTTGAAAATTGACAGGATTTCCTTCCTGGTAAAGTTTTACAAATATGGTGGGAGACTGTCTCTGTCATATTAGATTCCTTTTCTCTGCTATTCAGTACTCTAGAATTGAGGAAGTGGGTTGGGGTTTTTTATTTTTAAAGGTGGCTGGACTGTAGCAAAGCATTTCATTATCCCACTTGAAAGGTAAATTAGAGTGAGGAGTAGCTGATATGAAGGAAATTCACAGCACAATGTCAGAAAGTAATATATGGAAGAAGGTAAGTTACTGCAAGTCAGCTGACACCCTGGGCTGAAAAATAACATCCAAGTTACAGAATTGCCTCTTTAGGGTTGCAAGGTACCATATTGCTCTCGGGGCAGTGCAAAAACAAGTATGTAAGTAAATTCTTTTATAATGAGCAGTCACCCAAGGATGAACGGGAAAAAGAGCCTAAGTATCTTGAAGGTAGCGCAAAGTCAAATTTTGAGGTAACCTCATCTCATAGGGGAAAGCACATCCCTAATTTTTACAAAGGGAATGTGGGGAAGAGTGCCTAAAGAGAGGCTGGAATGGCAGGCACAGGTGAAAACCTGAAGCTGGGCTGTCCGAAACATTTGGTGTGTAGCTACTTTAACCCATGTAGTGGGAGATAGATATATACGTCTATCTATCTATCTATCTATCTATCTATCTATCTATCTATCTATCTATCTATCTATCTATCTATTTATCTATCTATCTATCTACATACACACATATATGGGCACACACATGCACACAAATACTAGCAGACTTACTGTGTCTGTATAAAACCCTGTTGTTTACTAGGAATACAGCCTTTACAACAAAAAAAAAGTCTGGAAGAGTCTTTCTACTAAAAAAGAACCTGGGAAACTACTTTACCTTCTTTCCTCCCTCCTTCCCACATCTTCTTTATGTGGTCTGGAGATATGGTTGTGGAGCTGGAGCACATCATCTAAGGACTTGGGAACTGTGTTGCTTTAGTGCAAAGGAAAGGAGTCAGATGGGAGGGTGTAACAGACAGGTTACAGAATAGACAGAGCCAGATGTCTCTGCGAGGTGCAATGCCAAGTAACATGAAGCAGTAGTCACAAACCGTAACAAAGGCAACACAAGGAAAATATGCTCTCAAGGAGAGCTGGGAATCACTGGAACATGTTGCTCAGAGAGGTTGTGTGTGGAGTCTCCATTCTTGGAGATTTTTAATAATCCAGTTAGGCAAGGCCATGAGCAACATATTTTGCCTTAAGCATTGGCCTAATTTTAAATCTGGAGTTTATTCAGATGACTTCCAGAATGCCACTCCAAACTACATTTTCCTATGACTCCATGATTCTTTTCTGAGGATTATGGCCATCTTATTCCCATTGCAGCCATGAGTCCTATCCATATCTCTTCTTCCCAAAGACATATCCTAATTCTCAGGGGACTGGCTGCTTATGAAAACGGTTTCTTTATCGTTCCTTTCTGGAACTTGATCTGGCTTATGCACTTTATCAGGTAATTCTGTGCAAGCTCTGAAGCAAATTTCTGTAGTTGTGTCTATGTGAGCTAATTAAATACCACTGGACACTGTGCCTAGCTATGCAACTGGACCAGCTATACTATTAGATTTTTAGAATGGTGTTTGGCATATTTCTGGTCCATGCTGAACAGCATTCCTCTTCACATACCAAAAGATATCTCAGACATAAATTTTGAAATAGGCATGAATTGACAATTCTTCTTATCGGTGGCATCCTTGTTTTGGAGTCTTGTCAAGTTAACAGTATAGACACTGGCTGTTCCTTGACCTAAGTGCCATCAAGTGACTCTTGATGTGTTTTATTTCTCCAGCATGGTCACAGCCTCAGTGTCTAGGCAACTTTCAGGCCAAAGGGTCAACTTCAGGATGTGCTGGCAGTTGTGCAGCTTGATGTGTATTGCAGGAAGGAGAATTAACCTCAGTTTTTTATTTGAATAATTAAATTCCATCTGACTTCTGGTTTAAGCATGTATTGCCCTCCATGCTCCTAATCTTTATCTGTTAGAAAGCTGCAGCCTGATTTACAAAGCACTGAAGTCAGTGGACACTTAAAGCTTTTCCTTTTAATCACTTACATTTGTGATGTGGCTTGCCTTCTACAAAATCTTCAGTCATTTCAGTCATTTCTCCTTTATTCTCTAATTATTTAAAGTGTAAATTAGTTTGATCAACAACCTGTTGGCTGTGTCATTATTTGAGATGTGTACATACTAGCATATTTACTGTCTCAAACTGATAGTGACTAATACAATTATATGCTTTTTTTCACTGATATCTGATCTGTTAATTAACTGGAAAATATTTTGATTGGGGTGACTGCTTACCCAAATTATTTAATTGTTCCATGCAAGGCTGGAAAAAAATATGGAAATGAGCCGAGGAAGCTCTATGAAATTTCACAGTAATAGCTCTCAGGTTAGGGCTGGAATTAGACAAATAGAGAAACAGCAAGAGCAACTTGGAGCCTGCAGTAAAAGAAATTAGCTCACATTTTAACTTCAATACAGAATAATAAAACGAGCACTTAGGTTTTGTCTATCCCTTTTCCTTCTTGATTTTCTTACTTCTCTACAAAATAAGGCTCTCTTATCCCTGTATCAAAGGAGTGTGTGTGTATGAGATGAAGGTTAAGAGAACTGAGAGCAGGATGTAGGTAAATTGGAAAGACCTTTCAGGTCTGTTCCTAGTTAACTGACAGGATTCTTTCTGATCTTGGGTAGGCTTTTTATCCTGAATTGACTGGCCATCACTGGTAAACTGAACATGATAGAAAGTTGCGAGTAGTTTTGTCAGTTGAGAGGTTTATTTTTACCCTGAATACAGCGTAAATGTCCAGAATACACTGGACATTCTTTTTTCAAAAAGTATAGAGGTCCTGCAAGAAACTTGGTTCAGTTTTTAAGGAGAAAGCCTAAGAATATATATATATATATATATATATATATATATATATATATATATATATATATATATATATATTTACCTAAAAGTAGTGGACTAACTGAATAGTCAAAGATTCTTGTTGAAGGAAATTTATGGACTTAATAAATGCATCCTTGCTTTATTGAATAACTTCAATATTTGCATACTAGACTTTATATCAACAATGAACCATTTAACTACTTTAAGTGGTGTTGACCGAGTGATCTATGGGGTGTTTAAAGATCATCAATATAAACAAGAAGGTTTAAGCTACAGGATTCAGCAAGGTGTATGCTGTTCTAAAATTGAGAGACAGCAATAAGCTTGTGCTTAGCATTGTCTATAAGTACTTTGTTATACTGGAATAATTTCTTGAATCAAAGGGACACATCGCAGATGAAAGAAACAGCACAAATGTAATTTTATTCATGTGAATAGTTCCACTGAATTCCTTTATACTGCTACTTGTGTCATTTAGATCTTTATTAGGAAGTCCTGGAAATTTCATTTTGTATTCCAGTTATGACAATGTTGAAGTTCACATCAAAATTCTAAACTAATGAGTGTACATATAATTTACACATGCAGATTTGTTTCATGCAGGATGACAAGAAGCCAAAGACTTTTATTGAAAGATGGAACCTGATTATGGTGTATATAGATATATTTATATATCTATATAAGATAGATATATACTGTCAGAGGCTTGCAGTATAAGCAGAGGGAGAACCACTTATAACCCTTAAAGGTTACCTAGCTGCTGAATTAGTGATGCTACAAAGTTGCTCTGGCAGGCAAACAAAACCACCACTCAGTGGAGTGTGGATGCCTAAAGGCCTTTGACTGTTAGGACTACATGTCAAAAACTGACTACATATGCTCAGTACTACACTAAGTAATGAGCACAGAGTAGTTGCAATGGCTTTGTCTGGTCCCGTAAGCAAGTACACTTAGGCTTGATTCCTATTTCTCTAAGAAGCCTCCAATGGAATTCAGATTTTGTAAATGAGGGATGATCTGGGGACTTATTTCCCTTGTCACCCTTTACTGACACGTTTTCTAAGGCTGATCTCAGAGCTGATGTTTTTCAGAGAAGATATGAGGCACAGTCTTGACTTTTTACCACCATAAAATGTCACACAATGGTATTTGCAAGAGAAGGTGTGTCCTCACTCCTTACTACAAAGCCAGCAATTGCTGAGTACAAATGGACCATGGATGAGGTGATAAGCAGCCATCCTGCCTCAGCACGTGACAGGTCAGTATTTTGGGAACAATGTCCTCTGGGATGTCTTGATACATAGTTTGCAGGGCTGTTTTGTATTACTGCACACTAGGGAAATCATATTCTAAAGCATAAGTCGAGCCTCTCTGCCTTGCTGGGGGAACAGAAAAGACAGAAAGGGCTGAAACATGCTGAGACCCAAAACAAGCTGATTTTAGCCACCAGTGGAGGTGAACACCCCACTTACACTTTGTTTTCTTCTCTGGTTTGCCAGAGTTCTCCAAGGAAATCATACTTTATCTGTCAATTTCTGAAAGCAACACAATTTCTCTACTTGGTCATGATGTTTTTCTGTTTTTAATTGCACTTTATCAAATAAAAAATGATGTCACCTACAGCGAAACAAAACAAAGTTGCCAGTTATTAAATGCTTTTTGTATGCAATTCCTCTATAAGTACCTTATTTTCTCCAGTCATTTTCAAGATTTCAGGCTAGGATCACCACAGACTCTTATATCATATTATTTTCCTACCATGAATTTGTTTATGTGTATTGTTTACCCAACAGACATTTCTCTTTCACTTGGTATATTCATTACTAAATAATTCTGTGAGAAGATACAGGCCACTGATTTTTTGCAATTTGCATCCCCATACTCTAAGCTATGTTGAAAGCAAAGCTTTTTGGTCCTCTTGCTTTGGGAGTACATTAATATTTCTATGACCTTTACTAGATGGCAGATGAGAAGCATTAGGAATAAAATAACAAATAAACCAAAGGAAACCAATTTTTTAAAATGTGTGTTTCTGAAAGGAGCAATGGGAAAAAGAGTCTAGTCTAAAAAATATGAACTTTAGCTAGAGTTATGATAATTGTTCTATTGTACCTATTTTTCCATGTCAAAATGCTTCTTTACAATCAATCAACTCGACATAATGCAGAAATGCATTTGAAGGGGTTTAGTAGCTGTGCATACAAAAATATATGGATACTATTTGGAGGTATTTAGAAAGAAATAGCGTATTTTAAGACATGATTATTTACTGTGCACATCAAAGTGATCATATTAAAAGCATGGTCATTACACTAACAACTACTTTACACAAAATGGCGTCAAATCATTTAACTTCCAAAGTCTGATGATTATAAAGAGAAATTCTGTAAAACAAGCTGCAAATGTAGTGACTTTGTGTGTGGTGTAAATCCTCTGCTTCAGAAGACTATACTTTCTGAATGCTTTAGAAGACCGTAGGAGGAAAACCAACTAAATTCTACCCAGGAAGCCATTTCTCTCACAGCAGCATTGTTTTTCAGTGGTTTTACTACACACCGGAAGCCTACTCTGTTCCTGTTCATCTTGTTGTCGATGCCATAACTCAAAGGAACAGATCCAGAAATCATTTTTAGTGACTTTAAATTTGACTGCTTTATGAACACCATGTCTAGATTAACAACACCTGTGATTCAGCAAGGCATTTAACAGATGGAAAGCAAAAGCTGTCCCATGAACTAAAGTATTTGTTCACTGGTTTCCAGCTGGAGGCAAAGCTGAGATTATTTAATAACAATTCATTAACCTTTTAACATACACTTTATATCATATGCCACAGTATCAAGTGAAAGGATGTTCAAGGGAGGGGAAGAGGTGTGGATTATTTCTCCTTAGGATAGTGTGAAAGAGTCAGAACATTTTAAAATAGCAATAACCAGACCTTCGTACCTTGAATCACATGAATCTAGAAGGGTTCAGATTAAACCAAGTGCTGCTAGTTACAGGATTGACATGATGGCAAGAATCCCCTTGTCTTTATTAGCAATGCTCTTGCAGCCACTAGAATCAGGCTAGACCTTACATTGAATGTGTCACATATCTATTTTTTATTACTTTTGTAAGTTCTTCTACAGGAAAATTTTCCCTCCTTGAGGTTTCAAGGAATACTACCTTATAATTTTAGGGATGAAATATAGTTTTATTATAATCATAAGAACTTATTAATGAAAAAAAAGAAAGTTTGAAAGCATGTTTGTTTTTGTTTTAGTTTATTTTAAGTGAAATGAGGGACCTCTTTACAGTTTGGATACAAGGATTTCCCCTCCATTTGCTCTTTAAGTCCTTGAGCTTGTTGCTCTTTGCTCAAGTTTTCAGAGAAACTGAAAGTGACTAGAAACTGACTTTGAAAATATCTTTTCTCCTCACCGTTTTGTTTTATTTTTAAATAAATTTCCTCAGTTTGATCTATCTGTATAGAAAAGTGTAAATAATTTTTACTTTTTTTTTTTTTTACAATTTTCATTTATCTAGAGAATTTCTAAGAGACATCTTTCACTCATTAGATGCAGAGATTCTTGACCAACATGTAAAGTCAGAGGACACTACACAGAGTTATCCAGCTGAGAACCAACCCATTTTAAATATAGCTTATCCTTAGATTATTGTGCTTTAATTATGCCGTGTGTACAATGTTTTTATACATAAAGCAACCAATATGAACTTACTGAAGTGATGGTACCTGTCTTTGCAGTCAATGTCCTCAGCCCACTAATGGTGTAAAATATAATCAGTTTTCATCTGCTGGTTTGAATGGAATTAAAGTTTCTGTTCAAGATATAGCTGTGATACTGCATTGTATTGCACAAAGACAGTTTCTACACTTCTACTCAATGTCATATCACTCCCTTTGCACTGCAGAATTGGGACGCTGAAAGATTTAATTGGAATCCTTCTCAAGCATATAACAACATAGTCTTTGTAACCAGTAACAAATTTGCAAATATTTTTATATGGTACTTAATAATTCAATAGAAATAATAAACCAAATTTGTAAAAGAGGCTATGTTTTCATCTAGAATATTCACTAACTTGTATACACGTGTAGCTCCAAATGGACAAGCACAAAAGGCAAAGGCAGGTTGCAACCTTCCATTCCCTGTACATACGCTTTAACTTAACATGTATACATGTGAGGTTTCAGCCTTGTGAAACACGGCTGCATTCTTGCACCAACCCTATTCACAGTCTTTTTCAGTATGATGCTCCAAAGGGCCATGGCAGACCTCGATGGTCAGGACGGTATCTACATTCAATACCCTACTGATGGAAGCCTTTTCAACCTAAGGTGACTGAAGGCCCACACCAAGACCTTAAACCATCTTGTCCAGGAGCTGCCTTATGCTGATGACGCCGCCCTTGTTGCCCACACAGAAGCAGCTCTGCAGTGTTTAACATCCTGCTTTGCAGATGCTGCTGAGCTCTTTGGGCTGGAAGTCAGCTTGAAGAAGACAGAGGTTCTCTATCAACCTGCACCTCAGGAAGTCTTCCATCATCCCCACATCACTATTGGCAAATCAGAGCTCAAATCAGTCCAGCAGTTTAATTACCTTGGTAGCCTCATCTCCTCAGATGGTAAGATTGACAGAGAGATAGACAACAGGTTAGCAAAGGCATATAGTGCCTTCAGAAAGCTTCATAAAAGAGTTTGGTGAAATAAACACTTGAAGAAAAGTACAAAGATCAGTGTTTGCAGAGCCATAGTGCTGTCTACTCTCCTATACGGATCTGAATCATGGGTCATCTACCGCCACCACCTGCGTCTCCTAGAACGTTTCCATCAACGCTGTCTCCGTACAATCCTAAACATCCACTGGTCAGATTTTGTGACCAATACATCTGTTCTTGAACAAGCAGCAGTCACAAGTATTGAGGCCATGTTGCTAAGAACACAGCTGCGCTGGTCAGGGCACGTCTCAAGGATGAAGGACCACCGCCTCCCTAAGATCTTGCTTTATGGTGAACTTGCCACTGGCTGCCGCAAGAGAGGAGCCCTGAAGAAAAGATACAAGGACTCCCTGAAACAACATCTCAGCCTTGACCATATTGATCAACAGAACTGGTCTACTCTGGCCTCCAATCGGGAGGTCTGGAGACACACCATCTATAACGCTGCTGATGCTTTTGAGAAAGCACGCAGGATCACTCTTGAGGAGAAAAGACAACGCGGAAAGAATCGTGCCTTGCAGAATATATCTCCTAAGGAATCTTTCTGCTGTGCCTTTTGCAACTGGACGTGTCTATCTTGTATTGGCCTTTTTAGTCACCAATGCTCTTGTAACAAGCATGGGTAGTGCCCTTCCCAAATCTTCGTTCGCGAAGCCTAGCCATGATGATGATGATGATACATGTAAGGTTTAAATTTAATGCATACAAAGACACTAACCAGATGACAGCATCTCTTTTAAAAAATCTGGGACTGGTGATTTTTGCATGATGAAAATATAGAAAGTTAGAAGTGTAGAAGTTTCTGTATAGGTCAGACATTTCAAGAATTGGAATCTTTCTGCCGCACTTCAGGATAAACAATCTGCTACAGTCTTATTGGGAGAAATGGTATACCCTAGTGTCTTGCTTAGCTGCCATCTCACATTCCCTAGGGGTTTGTATATCCTCTGATATTTGCACAGCAATGTCAGGGATTTGGATGCTCAGTTCCCGTTATTGTTGCTGAGGATCTAATCCCTTTGTTAAGGGATGTTAGTTCTTTCTGCGGATTTTCTGTCTTTTGGCTCTGTGATTTATGTTCCCTACCTTTCAGTATTTCCAGTGAGTCTTCAGTCTGCTCTTGAAAAGGCGTTTCGCCGTTGGTGCACTTTATAATCCTTCACAGAAAGCTCTTCAGTGGCTATGGGAAAGCTATTTCTTACAAAGTTGTTACACACATATCTACCTCAAAAACCTGGAGAAGCTGTACTGGAGAAAAGCAAGCAGGAGAGGTAGCAGAGCAGAAATATAGATTACTTGGATAATACCAGAGACATCAGGACAGAAACTTCTGAGGAAGCTCAGAAGCAAGGCTGTCCGAATTAGAATAAACTATTTGGACTATTTTGGCTCCTGGAGCAAAGTAGAACTTCCTGACCTATAAATTTGCATCTGATCTTCTCTTTCTCAGGGATGCTCCTTCCTCATGTTATGTACACCAATATCAGAAAATAAAACAGTGCCAAGACAATTGCTTAAGCACTGGTCCTTCATCTTCCCTATTTAACTGTTTTCAGATTAAGCATAAAAGAATTTAACCATGGATGCAAGGCACACAGTCTTAATTAGCCTCCAAACCAGAGAACATAACCTGGCTCTTTTCATTCACTACAACACACAAAGCCAGTACAGGCAAAGGTTAAAATCTCACTCTGTGACATTTAATCATCTTTGCAAGGCACACTTAGGACAGCTGATGAGAAGGTTTGCTGATCTGTAATGACTTCATAGTTAATAATACATTCACATATGTGTGTCCACATGTGCGTGTGTGTACACAAAATGTTTATGTCAATGGATGGAACAGCTATGGCATTATTTTCAACCATATTCAAAAAGGCAATCCAGTACAGAGGACCAGCTTCAAGCCTTTGACTTACGACTCATGTTTTTAATATGGTTTTATCTGTCTATGTTAGTAAGTCATAAATATGAGAATAATGCACTAAGAATAACCACAAACACTCACTTCTATGTTATTTCATTTTTGTTCCGTATTTAAAATGTCCACACATCTTCACACATTTCCCTCCTTCCCACTGTCGGTCACTGAGGCTCTCAGTTACCCAGGTGAAAAGGACTGACACATTCTAAATTGTAAAGGTTTCTTGTTCTGCCTTGTTGAAAGAATTCTGAGGACCAACTGGAGCAAACATTTGAGAAAAAAGTCCTTGGTGCTTATACTGAGACAAGCCTCCATGTTTTGCTATGTATCTTCAGTCACAAAAAAACAGGGAAAAAAAGACTTCTAAAGCGTGTCTCCATGTTACTAAACATTCTCTCTTTTCCCCTCTCACTGCTTTCTTCATAAACCCTTATGTCCATTGGTCTCAGAGAATTAACAATTTGTAATATTCCATAGTGTTAGAATCAGCCATCTTAAGAACAGTGGTGGTAAATCTTCCTAAAAGTTTTAAATTTTCCTTTCTGGATATATGGAAGAAGCTGTGAGAGCAGCTGTAACAGAGTGTGTTCTGCCTCTCACTTCTTTTCAGCACTTCTTGAAAACACACACACACACACGCACACACACAGATACACACAGTTGTCTCACAACTAACCTGCACAGTATCTACGCAGGACTGCCATGAGCATGCTGAATGCTTTCAAGCACAGAAGCACATCATCCAGTGATGCCTGGAGATCATGATGCAGATTTGACTTTCAAGCCTTCTAAAGATACTTTTTTGGGCATCATTGCATGCCTGCTTTAAATGCCCAGTTCTCATAGTCAACACAGAACTGACCACAGAGTTTTATGTTCATTCACTCTCCCCCTCAAAAATTTCTTTTTTACCTAAAGATACCTTTTGAAATCTTCAATGCTACTTGCTGAAAGGGCACAACCTTTCTCTCAAAAATCAAATTAAATCTAGCACTATCTTACATTAACCAATGAGTGAAGCCAATGAGTTTCCATACAACTTGAGGTGCAATTGGATTTGTATTTCTGTGAACCACTGGTCGGTCCTTTTAAACACAAAACAAAAAAACATATAAAACATTCCTTCCTATGCAAAAGCTAAACAAACCTGCCAGAATTTAATTGCACAAAAGGATTTTGAAGCCTAATTTTCTGACTTCACCTTGGGATTACCTGGATATAAAAATGCAATAAAAATATATCAATAAAGCGTGACATATAAAAATGCTATTCATGTTCAAAGATGAAAAAATCATATTTCTACCGTTTCATATCCTATACAGTCTTGTTGACTTCCAAATGCTTCACACCGTTGTGCACGATTTTACCCCACATACTGTAGGAGCACCATGCAGTAGAAACACAGTGCAGAAGTGGTTGCATGCTGCCTGCTGTATCTGATATTGCTGATACTTCTGACAGGAACATTTATTAGACCATGTTAGCAGCAGACAAGAGATTCCCTCTGATACTCGTAACTGTCTTCAGCAGACTGACCATATGTTGTAGACATGTCGAATAAAGCAGCTATAAAATATCCGCCACATGCAATCACTTGCTACTTTCTGAGAAGTTATTACAATCATGGCTTAAGAATGATCAAAGAAAGAAAAAAAGGGGCCATCATTTTAAAAACAGTTAGAATGAGACCATGTCCTACATGAAAAGCACATGGAGGTGAAGTGGGGTAGTCTGACTCCAAATTCCAGGAGTAATCTCCCTTCTCTTCACCTCTCCACTACAGTCTATCTTGACCTGGGATTACTGAAATCAGTAGGATTTTTTATAATTTATTTTACAAAGGGAAAGAATCAAATGTTAAGCTTCTCTCTTTTATGGGCATCACTAACTAATGTTGAGGGGAGATTCTCAGCATCCCTCATAGGTTTACATAGCAGTTTCATAGAGGACTAGAACCTTCCATATTAACTCAGTGATTTTTAACACTAATTTACTCCACAAGTAGGACCAGAGAAAGTAAAATAGATCTGTTAAAATTTTGCAACCAGGGATACTGCCTACTCAGGGGAATGTACAATACAGCTCAGGAAGAGGGTGGTAAAAGCTGCTCTACAACCTCTGGATATGAAAGTCGGGAGATTCTGTCCTGCTTGTGGAAAGTATTCATTAGCACAGAACAAGAACCCTGTTCTTGATATCTGTTAAAAATGAAGAAAATTCATCCTTTATTAATTACACCCACAGTAACATCTGTGTAAAGTAAAAGGAAGTAACTGATGTGTTTTCCTTAGATCACAGTGGCACCTGTCTTTTTGCTTTTGAAATCTGGTACCTATCTGAAGTCTGTCAATAATCTTTGCTAAGATGCCTTTGCCTTTTTATTTGCCTGTGACATTTACAAGCAAATTAGTGTTGAATCAGGCTGATATGAGTACAGCTTTCTTAGCCTACAGAGACTCAGGACTTAGTCGCATCTTTTCATTCCCTGTCAACAACCCTTGACTACAGATGACTGCCTATTTTCCAAGTTTAATCACAAGAGAAAAAGAGCAGAGGTGACCTGGATGGGCATGGAGGGCAGTAAAATGGAAATCAGTGCATCCATCACAATGATGAAACACTTGACAAGGTGAATTTTTTAAAAGCCATGAAGCTCCCTAAATCTCCTCAAGACTTTTCTGGATACTTTTCACTGGCAGTGCTGAAAAAGAGTGTGATGTGTTGTGAACAGAATCCTAAGGCCAATGAAACAGTTTATTAGAAGATAAATTTCTCAGGAAAACGTGGAAACTTGGGATAGTGTCGCCATATCCTAGATCATTACAGATAACAAGAAAACACAGTATAAGCACAAATCATAAAGGAGAGAGGAAAAACAAATAGTTACTAAGTTGTTCCAAAGCTATTGGAAGAAAGGCTAGGTTGGTCCTCTGGCAGTGTCAGAAGCTCTTTGTATTAACAACAGGAAATGAATTTTTCAGTTGTTCTGACGTGTCCAGGTCTTTTGAAACCAACATCTAAGTATTTATACTAGCTCATAGTTTTAAAAAGCCTTGTACAGAAGAGCAAGAGAGAATAAATATTACTAATTGACTTCATGAGGCAGCCATAGTAGTCATGGGGAGCTGCAATGATTTTGTAGTCACAGGGTCCTGGGCTGCATCAGTGTGGTGGCATGGCACGATTTTGCCTCTCACTGCCCTTTAAGTAAAACCACTGATTTTTAACAACTATTTTTGTATACAAAATACCCATTTCATAAGTCTGCCAACACCAGTTTAGAAACTTCACAGTTTTCTTTTGGGACTTGGACATTCACTACCCTCTTCGAAAACACAGAGATTAGTTATATATAAAACCAAAAAAGTCACCTTCCTAATGCATACTTATGATCCAGAAAAATTCTAAAACTTCAAAAGGATTTCAGATTAGCATCACAATAATATGGTGGGATCCAATTCCAACTGTTCTGTATTTTTTAAACCAATAGAATATCATACTTAACATTTAATTGTTCTTTAACTAAATAAATACAATTATGATTTTCCTGTAATCTTTTTGAACAAGCTGAGAAATATACCTCATACCTACCCATGCATTCGTGCAATTACTGATGGGGTTGTTGATGGAAGATTAGAATTTCCCGGGTGAGTTGCTGATCAATGAACCTTGCCAGTGTATCCAGGGATAGTTGGAGTGCTAAAGGAAACAGTTAAAGGGGGGTGGGGTGGAGAAAGGGTAAATTAAATGACTAGAGGCTTGAAATATAACTTATGGGTCAGTTCTAAAATGGTTAGTGTTTATCAAAGATGGATAGGGTAAAACCTCTCCATAATATAATCCTTAGTCCTTAGAATGTATCAACTGGCATAGCTTCTTTAAGGTCAGGGAAACGGCTTTACGATGATCTAGCTGAAAATCTCTGGTTAGACATGGTGAAAGTGATTTCTTTAGAGACTTTTTTTTTTCCAATTAGTTTAGGTTTAATATCTGTATGATATTCATGATCACAAGCAACATTCAATCATAAATAAGAAATGGAGTCACAGGGTTTGCAGAGACCACAAAAAGTAAGAAAATATACTTTAAAAATGTAATACAGATTTAGCTCATATTTAGTTTCCACCTTCAGTATGGAATTTAGATAGCAGGCTTTATGCCAACAGGTGTGATTTCTCATAAGCTAAACCACAAATGGTTTTCCAAATTATTCTACAGTTCTCTAAATTTCCCCTAGAATTTATTAAGATGTAATATTAACAACACTGCTAAGACATATCTACTTAAATTCTAGTTCGAGTGCACCAGTGGACTGAGACAGTAAGTGTCACATCTTGGAAAACTAAAACCTTTTGTTAATTCTAATGCTAAGTTTTAGTGTGAAAATAAAAAGCAGAGTTCCTTAAAGAGATGGAGTAAAAAAATTCTACTTATCTGAGGTAGCATAACAGAAAATTTTGATAACAACTACTGCAAGATGAAGTGAAGATGGACAAAATTAAAAAAAAAATGAATTCAGACAAATAATCCATGAATATTAGAAATAAAAAAATATAAATTCCCAATATGGTACTTTTTTTGCAGCTCAAAGTTATTCAGAGAGTATCATCAATATTGTTCTATACTGACAGCTAAAGATAGGACACTGTTGAAGTATACAGACACAGATTGCCCATACACATGGAGATAAAGGCTCATGACAGGTTGTTGCATCCACTGAATCGACTAAATATTTGGCATTATACACCTTGTCTCCATTAGTCCCTTGTGGGTCTTCACACTGTATAAATGATAACAGTGCATCCTTTAAAATAATTTCTGAGGTATTTTTTTAGTTCCCCTGTACTCTGGGTAAAAATAAACAGTTCCTTTGATTATAAAGTGCTATTAGTTTCATACAGTTGATCAGCTACTTCTCTGCAACTAAGTTCAGCATAGGATGCAAAAATGGGCATGTGAGTGATGCGGTTTATCAGACTTTGTGTATCTTTGACTTGAGTACTAGGAAACTTGGCTCTGAAATTCCTCCCCAGAATAGCAGAGGTAGTGACAAAATGCTGTATCTACTAACCAGGATTATAACAAAGGACTGTGGGTGAACTATATTTGTCATGGGAGCATTGGGGGTATATGTTGTAGTCTTTGTAACCATAGTTAGCAAAAGCACCATCTAGGTCTTTGTCTTATTTTGGAGTAGCCTTGCACTAACCCATACATTCATACACTGCTACGCTCCCTGGGCCATCCATGCTCCAGTATACGACCCTCCAGAGAAGATGGCTTTGTAGAATCAGTACAGAAGTTCTGCAGTACTTGGTGAGTTGTTGCCTATAGGGAATCACCAATTATTTGGCTGAGCACCTAACAAATCTACTGTCTGTCTTGACAGCAGCCACACAGGCACAACAAGTAGGCTTCAAAATCTAGTGCAATAGTAGAACATATTTTCAGAATTGGCCAAAATTACTTGCATCCAAGTTTGCTTTTTCGTGTCAAAGCAGACAATTGTTATAGGTTATGTGCAGATTAGGTGACTCTGTAGGAAATTTATTCTGCATATCAGGATCCCACCAAGGGACACAATGGATACTGGGTGGCTGTGAGTATAAGCACGTGCATCCATCCAAACCTGAAAACATACCTGATACCACCTTGAAGGAATCAGTCAGACTCTGAAAACAGTTTTTTTACCCTGGTGATGGGATACATCCCAAGATACATCTCTCCCATGGCCTGGAATCCCACTGACTTCCTTGAAATTGTGTGGATGTCACATAGAAGAGAAGCAAATCACAACAAGAAGCCCCATGTTAACTTGCAATATTTTATAAGCCTATTTGAAGTTAACAAACGTAATAACTGTACAACTGTGGAGATATTAGAAAACACTGTGAGGCATCTGCTTGATAAAAACTTCTCACCTTTAAAACTTGCAAAAATAGAAGAGAAGACAAAAGCATCAGAAATGTCCAAACGACCCAAAAGTCAGTCTGAGAGATGATACAAGATGAAGATTTGTTGTAGACTGTCTGTTAGAAGCAGTTGACAGAAGTTGGTACATTGATAACACATGGGATGGATGTAGATCTAAAAGAGAAGAGAGGTGGGCATGGAGAAGACAAAAGTACCAGGAAAGTAAGTAAGCTTACACTAAAGTAAAGCAGCTGCTCTCCTGGGAACATGCAAAGAAGATGCAAAAATGTGCTGCGGTTATGTAGGTGACAAGGTAGAAGAAACTGAGGTTCAAAAAATACTCCCCTGGGTTTTTGTTTTTTTCGATCATGCTGTCTAGTTCTTGTGTGCTTTCTCTGATGAACTGCTAAACCATATTGCTGTTGCTAAAGAAAACAACTAAGTGCCAAGCTACCACTGGGCAAGACATAAAACTCCTCTGTGGTTATGCTGTCGTCATCAAGCTTTCTTTCTCTAACCATGACATCTCTCTTGTTCATGCACTTCCTTGTTATCGTCCTAGCAGCTCTTAGTCCTGACAGTGAGAAACATATAGTGTTGACAGTTGAATCTGTGTAAGCACTAAGATTTTCAATTGGACTGTAGTGATTCTGAGTGCTTCTGCTTTGGTGTGCCTCTGTTTTGTATGCCCATAGAGTCATAGAATCACAAAGAGCTGAAAAGACCTCTAAGGTCACCGAGCCCAATTGTTAACCCAACACTGCCAAGTCAACACCAAACCATGTCCCTCAGTGCCACATTTACACGTTCTTCAAATATGTCCTGGGATGGTGACTCAGCCAGCCTGTTCCAGCGCTTGACAACCCTTCCCATGTAGAATTTTTTCCTAATATACGATCTAAATCTCCTCTGGTGCAACTTGAGACCATTTTCTCTTGTCCTATTGTTTTTTACCTGGTAGAAGGGACCGAGCCCAACTGCCCCTCATCTGGTTTTCAGGCAGCCAGATAAGATCCTCCCTGAACCTCATTTTCTCCAGGCTAAACAACCCCAACTCAGCTCCCTTTAGCTGTTCCTCAAAAGACTTGTGCTCCAGACCCTTCAGCAGCTCCATTGCCCTTCTCTGGACATACTCCAGCACCTCAGCGCTGCTTCTTGGAGTGAGGGTCCAAATCTTGAACACAGGATTTGAGGTCCAGCCTAACCATCTTGGGATGTCTTTGAAGACTTTTATTTCCTGGTAATGTTCAGGAAAAGCAGTGTGAACTTAATTTAATTGGCCCTCCATACTGATATTTGTGTTGGGAAAGACTATACCTAAGAATATTTGTAAAGTCAAAGTGCTTCATGCAGAGAACGGGACTGACAGGAATTTTGAGCAGTACATTATGAGTTGCATTTCATATCCTTCTCCCTCAGCCATCAACACAGGATAGGGAATGGGTACTTATAAACGGATTTGGGGTTTCTAAAAGAATAAAACCATCAAAATGGCAACTCCCTAGAAAAATTTTGAATCTTGTTGACCTGATTTTGTTTCTACAATTTCAAACTCTTTTATTCTGCTTTCAACTTTTTCAGCCCCCCATTTTTAGTATGGGATAATAATTTTCAGAAACAGTAAAGCATTTCAAGCCAGCAATAAAATCTCATTTGAAAACTGCCAGAGTAGGATATGTCAGCACACCCCTGCGCCCTGCCTCAAGCTCACTAATGAGTCAAACTGGAATACAACTAAAAAGGCGTCCATGCTGGACAAGCTATCATTTTCTGAAGAAAAGATACATTGTGAGAAAGCTCTTAGGCAACCCATCTAAATGACTGTGCAAGGTGCAAGGCACCACAGGGTCCTCTTCCCAGCTAATTGTGCCTGTGAGGTTTTTATGATAACTTGAAATTATAAGGGATGCATGCACACAGTCAATTGGAAAATGACTACACTGAAGAAATATGACCAAAGTCACTACAGATATACTGATGTGATAGTAGCATTTTGCTCAATGTGCTTGACAAACCATGATTAAAGGGGAGTGCAAGAACTGCAGGACTTGAAACACTTACGACTTTATCTTCTTAGAAACCGTATGTATTAAGTTCCCATTTCAATCAAATGCTTTTGGTCAGATCCCATCCTCTCTCTGACACAGACAATCCCTGTGGGCCTGAACAGGTCACTTCAGCCTCATCTGTTGATATCTTTCAAAAACCAGTATTGTAACCTATTTACCAGTGTTCTGGCAATGCATTAGTTGATGTTTCAAAGGTGCTGCCAAGTAATTAACACTTAGTGAGAATGCACATGCATTGTGTAAGCACTGCCCTCTACTGTGGATTATGAGAGCTGAGGAATTACGAGTACCAAGTTTTAAAAAGCTAATGACTGCCAGATTTTTTTACTTAATTGTGGAGACAAAGGCTTTTAATCTAGAACAAGAAAACATAATCACTGTCCTGCTTTTGTCAAATTTCAAGAAGCAGGTTCCAATAAGTACCACAGTGAAAGCCCCGAAGTTGTTGTGCTATAGTATAAAAGACATACGAAAGAGGAAAGCACAACTCAGACATAACACTTGATTGATATGAACCATTGCTGCACATGCTGGAATGCACTAAGTGTGCTACACTATTACTGCAACAAGTACAGCCAGCTCACTAAAGGTGTAAGTGAGCTCTAACCATACCAAGGAGAGGAATTATTTACGCCTAACATACCAGAGCCCTGCCCATGAATACTACAGAGGAAATCCCCATCACCAGCGTGGGAGGATTTTTTTCCATTGACCCTTAAAACACCTGCAGAACTAAAATACCACATAGAGCATAACCTTGTTTCAGCAGCTGCTTGGAGAAGAGGTCAACAAAGAAAAAAAGCTGGTGGCTAGGAGTGGAGGGGAATTATACAAAATTATATATATATATATGTATATATATATATAAAGATTTTAAAGTAAAAAATATTTTAAAGTAAAAAAGAACAGTAGATGATTATGTTGGAAATACATATGAGGCAGCAAAAGCACTTTCTCTACGATTTGCAAAATTATTAAGTTCAAAATACATTTCTAAATACGAAAGAGAATTTTTCAAAGTAGTCGTTAGTAACAAGAAAATTAATTGGGTCATTACTTATTTTCACTTTTTAATAACACGGAACCTCTCAAAAGTGCCCAAAGGATTTATCAGTCAGTCTTCCTGGAAGTCACTGTAGCTGTGATGCAAAGTTTCCTCCCCTGTATAACTTGCCCAAGGGAGATGAAAATACAGTGTTTGTCCAGAATTTGGACTGTCCTGCTCTTCCTTGATACACATTTGGGTTGGAGCGGCAGCTACACGCAGGAGATCAGACTGTGGTGTTTGTGGCCAGGTTTTCACAGGAGCTTAGCGATCAACGTGCACTCTTTCAGAATTCTGGTTTTCATGTGTGGTTGCTGAGCTATTTTTGAAAGCCTGTCTGCCTGCACGAAACATACTTGTTAGCACTCAGTTGCTTATCTACCTAGTATATGGTTAGTTATGTGACATACAAAACCAAATGCAGTATTCATCTTCCACAATTAAATAAATATTATAAGTAAATACTTAATAATCAAACCAGTAAGAAACAAAATAAAAATAACCAAGGAAAACAGACACAATCAATTCAGAGTTTAAAATCTTGTAAAAGAAATCACAGAGGTTGCAGTTTTGCAAAATATATGAACAGATACTCAATCCTGTCCCTGTTCAGGAAATCATGCTAAGCAGGTACCTTTAACTCACTGATTCCAATCAAATTTACACTTCATGAGTTTGAAAGACAAGAAAGCAAATATAAGGGAGGTTAAAGTTGGCAGACAAGTAGAGAAAGTAGGAAAAAACAAACAAGAAAAAGAAAACGTGCAAAATATCAGTAAATTTCAAAATACAGCAAAAGACATTTGAGCCACTGGACAGTTGTTGTTTAGTAAATGTAAAAAAAGCAACATATGATGAAAATACAAAAAAGCGTCAATGCATTCAGTTTGGAAGCTCATTATTTAGTGGCATAAAAAGATGAGATTCAAGCCTGCAACACCCGTGCTCTGAAAATGTAGTCCACTCAATGAAAACTCTGTAAAATGAGATCATACTCTTAAAAGTCTAAAAGTGTAATCTCAAAAGTGTAAAAGTGATTACACTCTTTACAATGAGATTGTAAGTTTTAGAAAAGATTTTTGGAGATCTGTTGGTGAAAAAGGACTGCATCAGAAAGAGATTTTCAGAGTGCTCTTTCACAACAACTTCCTAATTTTTTGACTGCCTCTTTACAAAAACCCTGATTTCTGTGTTACCCTTGGCAAAGAAATGACAGAAGATTCCAGCTTTTAGGCATACATTGCAACATAACCAAGGATGAAAGAGAGGAACATGTTAATTTTAAAACAAATCCAAGAGTGCATATACAAAACATGGATATTAAGAAAGATGCTACATTCCAGGGCTGGAACAGACTTCAAGAGATTATGTCACTAATGCCTTTCCCCTAAGACAGGTTTTAATGTAAGCCTGGAAGAGAATGAGAAGAACTGAATTATGATCCAGGATTTTCGGTCAAGTGCAAAGATGAAGCATCTGACCTGAAAAGCCACAGCTCACTTAGGGAAATTCCCACTGATCATCCTAGACTGCTACCACTTCACAAACATAATTGTAATTAATAAATTCAGATTCATAAATTAAGCACTTCTAGATGAATCACAACACCTATTAAATGGCTTTTTATGCATGCTGAAGGCTATCACAGCTATTTCCATGTCTGAGAAAAACTGGTTAAAACATGACTAAGATTCCCAAGTCTTCACTTACATCTCAGTCTAACTTTTAAGAACTATGGCCATAATTTTGTGCTAATTAATATTATTTAAAACCAAGTTTCAGCAAAGCGCCATTTCAAAAGCTTCAAGATTGGAGTTCAGTTAAAAAACAGCAGAGACTTCGGTTCAAGTTATTTGAATTCTCATTCCTAACTGTGCTACAGATTCCGAATGGGATTTTGTAAACCAATTTATCACACTGCACCTGGATTTCCATCTGTAAAACTTCCAAATTGCATGGTAAAGGACTTCAAAATATTATCTAGAGTGCTGGATATATGCACAGCAGCTCTTCACAACATTATTGTGAAGATCTTATATTAGGTGCTTTTAGGCTGATCTACAGTACAAGTCAAGACTTCTATCTTTTTTCTAATTCCTTAAGAAAAAAGAAGAAAAACAGAAGATGGTTTCCTGTTCTGCCAAAAGGAAGAGAGGGTGGGTGCAAGGCTAACATACAAAACATGCCCAGGTTCACCACTCTTCCTGTTTGTCTCTGCAGTTACATGACAGATGACTCTTAGCTACTTGCAGCTTTGCTAATAATTTGAATGTTGGCAACCACTTTCTTGCATGGTCTGGGGAAGAATAGTGTCTCACTCCGGAGTAATGCCTGAGCACCAATACTGCTGCCCGAGGGCTACAGGCAGGAAGTGCAGCTGTTGGTCCATGAGAGTGAAAGTGACTTATCTACAAAGAGGTTTTTATACTTTACATTTACAAACCATATTTAGGCTTCTAAATTCAAAACATAAACCTAACTTTTCAAGGATTTTGGTAGGAGTTTAGCAGCCTTATATTTTTTCACCTCCTTCCAGAACTACTGACAAACACACAAAGTGGGAAAAACAAATTATAGGTAACAGTTTTATGCCTTCTGATTTTCTTCTTTCTTTTGCTCAGAATCATAGCAAGCTTGATGTCTGAAAGTCATAGACAGGGAACAAATATGAAACACTTGATAGAATTTTCCAGGTGGAATTGAGTTTTTTCACAGCTTTGACATGTTAGAATCTTTTAACTCTCAGAGATCTTGCTGGTTGCCAGAAATCAATGAAACCTATAGCCTCATTCACTAAAAACCAGAAAAATGAGATGTAGCATACGAGAGAAGGTAATACAGAACCAGTTGCTTGAATCCACCACAGTACCATATGCTGCAAATAGTTCCAGACAGGATGTCTGCCGGCAGCAGAGTGTACACATCAGCTTCTTTTCTTCAAAGCTCCACAGCAACAGCAATACAACGTAGCAGAACTAAGGGTTAGCAGCTCTGTAATTTCACTACAACTCAGACCTCTGTTCAGCACTGTGTTGTATTCTCTATGTGCTCTACTTTTAAAGCACATTCATTTCTGCGTAATCATTTTATACAATTTTATGTTTTAATTCAAGCAGAAAAATTAGATGCAGGTTATGAGAAACCAGATGACTTGTGCAGAAGGTGAAATAAAACTATTGGAATGGGGCATTATGTCATAAAAGCTTGGCATTAATAGGCTTGGCTGCAGTAACATGGGGTCAAATTTGACCACCTTACAATGCTTAGCGCCTTACTTTGCCTGTGAACCTACTGCTGTAATAAGGCTGTCTGAAGAATGATGGACTGTTTCCCACGTGTGTGACAGCATTTGATGGATACACATTCACCTTGAATGCCATGTAAGAAATATAAATGAACAGATCTAAGGCAAAGTTCAGAAATTCCAGTTACTTACAAGGCAGCTCACAACAACAAGAAATATTTAGCACGTACTCTGACATAAGCAAATAAGAACCAGTACTGCATCTTCACAACAGAGAGGGCAATATTTTTACAGCTTTTGTCCCTCTGCTTTCCAAGTGAAATATCCCTTCTGTAGTTTCCTCACAACAGTGAATTGTGCAAGACCACTCCAAGGACACACAGAAGAGACTGATGCAAAGGAAAATTCTGATTAGGTAAACAGAAAGTCTCTTTCCTCTTTTGTTTTATTGTTTTTAGTTCTTACCATTAAGCTGCTACCTTTTTCATTTTGCTTACTCAAAAGTTTTTAAATTAATGCTTAATATCAGCTCAAGCTACTAAAGACAGGTTTAGGAAAGGCTTAAAGTGAAAACCTTCAAATTTTGAAGTTCATCATCTAGCTAAAAGTGTGGTGTTCCTAATAGCATTCAGGGAGCTTTTGCACACTCAAAGGCCATCTAGTGACTAAAGTTAAGAGTCATACACTTTTAACATGGCAATATTCAAGTCATACTACCCATCAAACAATGGCACAGGTATTTCTACGCAACAGACTTGTCCATTAATACTAAAGAACAGAAAGTATTCAAAGTATGAAAGTATGGCATAGTTTGAAAATAAACATAATTTTTTTGGAAGTAAGGACTCTATTCAGAATGGCATCAGCAGAAATTCCTGGTGCATACTACACCCAGAACCTTCTCTTCCATGTCCTACTCAGCTGAACCTTGAATGTAACACAAATCTACCTCCTGCTGCTGGGCATTCAAAGGAATGTCTGTGTTAGGTAGTCTCAGCATCACCAGGAATCACGAGCCAGGTGTTTTGGGGTATGATCCAGCAGATGTGCACAAGCTAGCTTCACATGGAACCTTTTTCAATTCAGAAAAATGGAAAGGTGCCTGCTGAATTCCTAAAATTTGGTTATGCAATTAGTCTAGCAAGATTAACAGCAGGAGAGATACTCTGATTTCCATCCCAGCCTAGGTCAGAGCCTACTGATCGTGAAGAGTTCATTATACCATGACAGTATATTGCACTGGTGTTACCACAGGCAGCTTTTACTTCCCAGGATGGGCACACCAGGGGTAGCTTTTGGTCTGATGATCAATTAATGTCAACTCCTTATGACCATTCTGTACAAGATGGATGGCAGGGTCACTTGGACCACAGAGCAATTCCTGGATGACAAAACCCCCCCCAAATCAACATTTCTGTTGAAAAGCATGAGTGTGGTCTTAGGAGCATAATTTCCCTGAAGCTATAACATTAATGTGATACAATAAATAATCAAGCCTTAATGTTCTAGGACAAATTCATACTTAATCAAAACAGGTTGCATTTCAGCTTACTGTGAGACAAGTAGATGGATAAAATCTGTTATGCCATCATCTCAGTAGACATCTCTCTGGTAATTTTGTATTAGCTTCCTTGAGTATTTTTATATATCTATTCTGGATGGTCCTTTAGATTTTTACAGACCTAAACTGACCACTTGAAGGAGTTACCACTGTAGGTCATTTACTACTGACTCAATTATTAAAAAGGACTCTCAAAGTTCAGCCCCGAATCTGAAATCCCGTGGTGCTTCTTGTGTTAACAGACTTCATTCAAGTTATTAAAAAGAATAAAGAGCGTTACCCCAAATTTTTCCATTCCTTTCATCAAGATCAGATTTTTAACTGTTTTTTCCCCCTTCTCCAAGTAGCAAGAACTCAAGAGGCAGTATCAAAATCATGCTAATAAACAAAACATGCTGTGCAGTGCTTGTACAGCGAGACTTTGAAGTTTGCACGTGGTTAAGTGGGATTAAGTCTACACTGGCATTGTCAACATCTTCAAAATATACTGCACCAGCACAGCCACTGTTCGGATAGAAAAGAAACCAAAAATATGTACATTATTCATAAGACAGATGGTGGAGGCAGCTGAACAATATACTTCATGCTCCAAAATTCTAATTATTTATTAAAATGGTCCATAAGAAAAAAAAACCCACAGAGGTGAACTGCCCAGTGTGCTTGGCATGTCCCAAGATGAAAACAATCATCTGCTGAACTTGCAGGACACAACAAATGACAGCTCTACTACATATGTGAAGGCAAAAAAAATGGAAA
The DNA here is from genome assembly GCF_025592945.1 of Manacus candei. NCBI lineage: Eukaryota > Metazoa > Chordata > Aves > Passeriformes > Pipridae > Manacus > Manacus candei. The sequence goes on along the minus strand of NW_026138097.1, from coordinate 32,162,504 downwards.
TAAGATAGAAATGTGTCATCTATCTCCTTTTGGCTATGCTCATAATCAGATTGGGATATTCTTAAAAAGAGGAGATAACAGATTCTGATTTCCAGTTGACTGGTAAAAGGTTGGAGACACCCACAATCTAAGGAAACATCTACAACTCATTTCAGAAAATGCGAGAGGGACTGCTTGGGCTAATAAAATATGTAGAAAGTAGAAACAATCCAGGGACGTTGTACATATACAAAGGGATATGACAGGTTCAAGAGCTTCAGCTTACACTGTTAAAGACAAAATAGATCAATCACTTTTTTCTCACCAGACAGAACATTCTGATAGAATATTTATGCGGTCCTAAAAGATAGATCAAGGTTTTGCTCTTGGAATGATGCAGTGCTCATGTGAATTTGGTAAAATACTGTGGTAAATAATTAGGTTGGTATGTATGCTAAATGAACCAGTTCATCAGGGAGAATCTTACCTTTCAATCTCCTCAGATACTGGAACTTCAGTAAATTTCGTAAGCATGTTTTCTTTAAAAATGAACTGCTTCTCTTACTGTAATACTTCTCTCATTCAGTTCTTCATAACACAGGGCAACTTAACATCAGGTCTGAATTTCTCTCTTGGTCTCTCCCTGCAAGCGACTCTCACCGTCCATGTCTATATTTCTTTGAAAGAGTAAAATTCAAGAAACCATGAAAGGATTTTCTATCTACCTATAGCATTTTTCTTCCACCCTGCAGAGGTACCTGTCTCTCCCATTGTATGCCTGACTGTGCCCAGTAACACACATGTCCACTGGATTTGCCTGAGCAACTCAGCTGCCTCATGGCCTGGAAAGATAGGTGTGTTAGCTTCCAGCAGGGGCAAGAAGTCATCTCTGCTCCTTATCAGACTTGTCAAACAACCTGGTTCATTCTGCAATCCCCATTGCAAATTGGATATGGGGGCTTTGTCACCAGGTTCCCAGCTACAAATATACCTGCATAGTTAAATTCTGTGGTCCTCTCAAACACTGTAAAGAAAACTTTAGACCACAGAGAAAAGATTAGAAAATTCAGTTGTCATATGAGTGAGAGAAGGGGACTCTACAGGCAAACACTGTCAAGACCTTGTCTTCTAGCATTGAGCACATTCCCTATACTCAGAATACATGAAGGATAGTTCTTCAGCTGTCTCTTTCTCTGGCAGGTTATGATTCTCCAGTCTTAGAACGACCTTCATTGTCAGTTTCTTGCATTTGCTTTGCTGTTACAGAGTTTCCCTGAGTTTGCTTTTCTCAGCAGGTGCAAGTGCCTGCTAGGGAAGTTCAAAGTTGTTGACTGCCAAAGTCATAGCACTACATCTTCTCACAACAGAGAAGCTCCTGTCTGCTGCAGATGTTTTATAAACCGCAGCTCATCCGTATCAAAGACTGCTTCTGTCTCCTTTTTTTACATTCATCCTAGACACAGTGGAGAAAGTGACTGTAGAATTTGCTTGCAAAATGCCTGACTGATCTCTCTTTCAGCACAACTTCCCCAAACAACTTAGCTGTGGAATGGCTTGGGACTTACATCTAGAAAGATTAGCAACTTACATCACATGAAGTGCCTGCAGGTTGGTAGTTGGGCCCTGAATTATGTAGCTAAAATCTGGAATTCATTTATGCAGTCTCATTAAAAATAGTAGCTAAAAACTAATCTACTTTTTATATCTATATTTACTCATTTGTAGTTAATATCTCAGCATCACAGGAAAACCAGTAAATGCGTACTATGTTTGGAAGAACACTTACACAACTGTCCTTAAGAAATTTATACTGGACTATGCCTGTTTCAAGGTTTGTCCAAGGGTTAAATTTGACTTTTTCTGACAGTTTGAGTGGAGTCAGCATTTCACTCTAATAGTGAACTTTATAAAAAAAACAAAAGTCACCAGAAAGCCAACAGACAGTTTCTATCTGTTTTCTGGAACTACTCTCCATTTCAGACCACTTTCTTGGCTGTAACCTGGATTACTGACTTGATGACATCCAGTTTCAGATTTTGTCTGTGTTCATTTCAGATGTGTCCCTATCTGACAGAGTATATCTCTGTCTCGGTCTGCTTTTATCTGCATTGGAATACTTAATGGTCAGATAGAACTGCATATCTCAAATATTCTTTCCCCTTCACTTTTGCAGAAAAAAACAACTGAACAATTCTGACTGATGTCTGAGGTCTAATTTCATATGTTAATGAAGAATACAGTAACTGAGAAATAAGAGTGAAAATTACATGGGATGGGCAAGAAAAAAAAAAGACAAATCATGTAGCCTATTTTTTATTCTTTGTGGTTTCTTAGGTTCTTTAGGGTTCTGTTATATGACTGCAGAAAACATAATGAAATTTAAAATGCAAAGTTTGAAGACAGAAACAAGGAACCAAAACCACTGTCTGAATTTACGACACTTAGAGATTTTTTTGGTGACAGTAATACATATAAAGCATCTCTAACTGTGCAGTAAGTAACTGCACTACTGCATAATAAAATGGAACAAGGAGCTTATTTACATTTCTTTACCATGTTCTAAGAAATGTTTCCTCTCATCTATGAGCACATAGCATGAAACACCATAAAATTTTGTTCTAGCTGTAATGAGCATCTCTCTATGAAAATCACTGAAATTGACTTCAATTATATTGCTTATTGCTGATTATGTCTATCTTTAGAAGCCCTGGGCAGATATTTCTGCTTTCCACAATTTTTATAAGACAATTCTGAAACCATCAACCCAATTTTGCTTCATGTTATAAGTGGTAAATTTCCATTTTGATGCTGTAATCAATATGAAATGATCAGACTCAACCAGACTCAATGTGTAAGACATTGATATAAAATAAGAGAGTAATATGTACTTTGACTAACATGTGATGGCAGTCCTGAAGAACTTCTGTTCTCTGATCAGCTAGGCACTGGAATAGGTCTTTAAATGTGCTGCACTGCAAGTTGTCAGGAAATACAAAGAGACACAGAAATATCCAGGGGATTTCCCAACTCTGGATTGACTTATTATTTTGGTTTGTAGAAAAGTAGGTGCTCATTAGAACTATGGTATGTAGCTTCACAATTTACATAAATAGATTTTTAAAAAACATTAATTACCTTCAAAGATTTTTTTCTTTTTTAGCATTTGAATTCCCATTGGAATTTGCTGACTAGTACTTCTTTGCTACAGCAGGGACAATGAAACATATAAACACTACTGCAGTTTTTATATCCAGTTCAAATATCGAGGGCAAATATGTTTTATAAACTTGTTCCTTTAGGACCCTGGAGAATGGAGTTCAGAAACTCATTTTATTTATTTGTCAAGCATCACCAATTTCTTTGGTGTTTAAGAAATAAAAATAGTAATTTGCTTTACCTCTGAATCATGTCCTGACTCCCACTATCTGTTCTGGCTGGTTTCCTCCTGGAGGCCTCCTGTGGGGACCACTGGTGAGGTTTCATATCACTGTAGTCTACCAGGGATTCAATAGCTCTTCCAACACTGGGCTGCTGTTCAGCATCTGCTATTGGACTCACAGAACCTGAGCAGGGACCTATTAAGGGTATAACATCCTGGTGTGGGAATAAAGGGTAATTCACCCCTACAGGAGAGGTGAGTAGATAAAATTTAGGGAAAGAATTACTGTTTTTCTCTTCAAAGCTGGAAAAGCCATGATTGCTCTCAAGACCCCTCGCAACAGGCATGTACATCTTCCTTAACACCCTTGGATGCTGTTAGTGATCATCTTGTGAACTGGTTCAACAGGTAAGGCAGACTTTTCAAAGGCACTTGTTGGCCTTTCAGGTCCATCAGAAAATAGTCATTCTCTTCTATCATCCTTCTGTGGCAGTAAACTTAAAAGATGCAACTTGCCCCTGTTTCTTCAAGTTTCTGAAGTTCCAGCTAACAAATTGCTGTAAAACTAGAGGTCATTCTCCAGAATATCAGTGCATAGAAAAGCATGGCAGTCATTTAAGTACTGAATTCTTTCCTGAAAAGAGATTTATCAAGTATGGTACAAAAAGAACAGAGCCATTGAATGCACAGAATTTTTCTGTTTCTCGGTAATGATGGAAAACACCTCACAATGAAATGTCTCCTAGGGTGAAACATGGTTCATGAGTACCACTGTAACCCAGTCCTTCAAGGGACATACATAGCAACTTGCAATGGCACTAAAAATTACTGATTCATTTAGCAGAGACAAAATGAAGAAGTTTTCAATTTCACTGGCAATTACATGGTGTTTTCATTGAAGAATTTTAAAATAAACTATTCTGTTGCTATAGAAATCACAAACGAATTAAATTGAAACACAGATTTAACACAAAAAATGTATCAAATACAAGCACAGACAAATGCAAATCCATAAAACTTACAATTATTACTTGGAATAAGTAAAACACATTAACATCAGAGTTTTCCATGCAGCTCACTTACCTCCAGAGCTTTGCCAGTTGCTCTATCAGTAGACTAGTCCATTAATGTCTCAGCTCAGAATAAGCAGCACTCATTTCCTGATTCCAAGGTTGACAGTACGCATCTAGAACTCTAAACAAAAGCAGTCTGATTTATAAAGGTCCTCTCCGAATGAATTCAGTGCCAACTGCAAAGGTCTGGCTCTTCAGAAAAATCAAACTATGTTTATTTGGACAGCTTAATTCAGACTATGGGGTCCTTTATTTTATGGCCTTGTCAGGAGAAATTGGGGCAGAGAGTCTGATAATTCCTTCATTTATGTTAGTCTCACACAGATGTAATTTCTCTGAAATCCTAACTTGCTGCTGATTAATACAAAATTAGAAATAAGCCTAAAATTTATTACAGTACAGGTTTATAGTAATAAAAAGATGTGTTCTGTAATGCAGAATCATGGTGGGTCTTTTTTTTTGAGTAGTTTGTTGATGGAGCAGAATAAAGAAATAAATAAACACACCTTCCTTCTTTATCAAGGTTGGTTTCATATATAGATCACAAGAACTAAACTGTGTAAAAAGTGACAGCTGAGGATATTTTATTTGCCGTATGGGCAGTGTAAGGCTAAGCCAACACTCTGAAGACACAGAACTCCATCTGATACATCCTGCTTTCTATCACAGTTGTACATTCATCTGAGTGAAATGAAACTTTCAAAATTTGACTTCTGTCAGTAACAAGCCTTTAAAATGCCATACTGGTTTCTATATTTACTGATACTCTGTAATCTCCATACCAAATATAATCAATTTTACACTAGAAATTACATTCAGTGTTGCAGATTGACTTTTTCCTCCATACCTTCTTACCTCCTCCTGGAAAGCTTTAGAAAGAGATGACAGGAGAGGTAAAGACATGGGAACCAGGTAAAGCATAGGATGGAAGACATTGCAAGGATGACTCATTTTTTGTTGCATTCATTTTGTAGAGTGAAACGCAATTTAAACTTTACGTTAGATTTTGTTTACAGGGATTCTGTCCAGTTTATCCTGGGAAGTAAATTTGCCAAGGAAGGCTGAATTACTTCTGCTGTCAACATTCTGAAGTGATCTGTGCTTTTAAAGAAGCACATGGATGAACTGATCACGTGTCCGAGCTAGTCCTCTTTGCTAGATGTCTGCCTTTTACTTTGTTTTAGGATTTCTGTGGAGCAGTCTTTTTTCTTCTTTGACAAGAAACAGCTAGTTTCCCTCTCTGGCACAGTAACAACATACCAAATCTTTCAATAAAGTGACGTTTTCCTGTCAGACTTTATTTACTTCCCAGAAAATTCCTTGCGTCTCCCCCCCTCCTTCAAAAAACTACGCATTAAATACTTGTATGCCACAGGAACATGCAAGTGTCTTGGGATTCCAGACACTTCAATTGCTCTCTTGCAGCAGTGCAATGTAGATGGAGCAGCAGAGCTGTAGGTGCTCATAACAGTGACTGGATCAGTGAAGTTCTTTGGCTCTGCAGTGGCAACTTCCTTGGTTGCTTTTTTTTAGGAACAACTGCCAGGAGTAGAAGGCCAGTTCCTTATGTCTCTGGTCGGGTGCACTCCGCACTGCCACAGGCCTGGTTGTTTCAAAAGAGCTGCCCCTGGAGCGGTGATGGATTGGGATTAAGTAATTTATCTCAGTGACGGGATGATTTTGGATGGCGCTGCGGCGCCAGCAGCAGCAGATGTTTCCCTGGGGTTTGAGGATGTGAAAGCCTCCCCTCCCCTGCCTTCCCTTCCCCGCTTTCGCCAGAAATGCAGAGCTTGGCACTGCGGCTTGGAAAGCCCCACCGCCGCCTTCCCCACTGCAGATCCACGGCTGGGAACGATGCGCCCTGAAGGGCCTGGCGGGGCACGGGGCCTCTTCCCTCTCCTTGGGCTGCTCCTCCTCTTCCTGTATCGCCTTATCCTTCTGCTGCCCATCTTGCCCAGACAACCAACCCAGGTACCATCCTGGGTGATGCGGTGCCGGGCCAGGGGTTCGAACCATAGGCCGTCCCTTCCTGGCTGAGTCCAACCATTAACCCGGCACTGCTGAGCCCACCACTAACCCGTGGCCCTTCAGTGCCGCACCTACACGTGTTTTGAACACTTCGAGGGATAGTGACTCCACTATTTCCCTGACAGCCTGTTCCAACGCCTGACCAGCCTTTCAGTGAAGCCATTTTTCCTAATATCCAGTCTAAACCTCCCCTGGTGCAGCTTGAGGCCATTTCCTCTGGTCCTGTCACATGTTACTTAGGAGAACTCTCTTTGCAGCCTGGTAATTTTAAGGTTGTGTTGCTGTCTAAGACATGCTTTTTCATAACACAGGAGCTCTGCCCTTTAGTGTCCAGCTTTACCCCTGCGGGTTTAGTTTTACACCTGCCAGTGCTTTTCCCATGAACATTCACCATATTTACCAGCAGGATCAAACTTCCTTCCCACATATTTGGAGATTAATGCAGGAAAGCTAAAGAATGATCTAATTTGTCTAATTTGACCTTCCCCCTACCCCCCCCCCCAAAAAAAAAAAAAGAGCAGTCAGTGCTGTGGGGAGGGGTTTTTCTCCTCCCTATGTATCAAAGAACCTGTGTGACGAGGTGGGCATAACACCACAGGTGAGTTGCGTGGACGGTGAGTAGCTGGTAATGTTGGTATCCAGCTGAAGCAGCTGCATCACTTGGTCAAAGGCTCTGAGGTACAGAAATAGTTATGTGTTAGGATACCAAGACTGTACATTTCTGGTGTTCTAGTGCTGATTTTGTACCCACTGTGTGTATACTTGCAGCTGTCAGCAGCCACGGATGGGGAAATTCCATCATACAGCCTCCTGAGACTGGGAAGGGCCTGAAATGACAGTCTCTGCTTCCTACTGAGGTTTTGAAATTTGAACATGGTTAGTTGCTTAGGCTTTCTGATACTATTAAACTAGGTTATTTAATTTGTACATTAGTATGCATATGTGCCAGATTTTATTCTATGGCTTGGTTGTGATTGAGTTTCACCAATTCCTTTAGAAAGTCAAGGTCTTTTCCAGGAGCGAGATCAGAGGTGAAGTTCAAAGTTCTTCTACTCCCTAACAAAAAAGGGAAAACCATATGCAATATTTCAGCATATATTCCCTGAAATGTCATAATATTCTTCTGTATCTGATTTTAGTAGGCATAGTAGACATTGTCAGCTTCAGAAGAGACACTTCAATTAATAACACTTTGATGTTATTAATATAATATTATTTCAAACTGATATAAAAAACATGATTTTTTTTTTAATTTTTACTCACTAATGCTGACAGTTCTGGTGTATGTGTTTTTCCTTAAGTGAATAATTAAATTTTTTGAGGACAATGTGGAGCATGTTTCTTAAAATGCTTTGATTATATCTAAGTTTTCTGAGTCATCTTATTGAAAATATACAACCCTGTAAACTTAAGCATGCAATATCATAAGCAAAAAAGTCTCCTTTTTACCTTGTGAAATGCATTAGTGGTGTAATTGTCAGAAAGAAAATATGAAGGCCCACTTGAAATCATAATATAGTTCATATCTTGCAGGCTTTCTGTCAAAAAGGTTATACTTAACTAAGACAGACTGAAGTTCAGTTTCTCCTATATGACTTTAATATGACTAGTAATAGAAATGGTAACAATTGTGCACACAACATCAGTTGGCAGCTTAAAAATGCCAGCTGTAATTAAAAAACTGCTTGACTATTAGCATGATTGAACAAAAATAAGTAAGTAGAATCGTTATTTATATAACCCTCTGGTGCAGAAATCTCTTTATGAAAATTATCTCAAAACATAATTACTTTGAAAAAACTTTTAGCAGTTACCATAACTTAAATATTTTCCTATCACTTTATAGAATTTTCATTTCTAAATAAATGGATTGGAATTATGCCAGCATGCAATGTCATTGAAGGTAGTAAGAAAGTAATTCCAGAAGTTTTACATTATCTTTCTTTGGTAACTATATTGCCTTCATGTTTTCTAGTTCTTTTAAAATAAACAGTTCAAGAGCTCCATCTTCGGGTTTAAGCTATTATTGTAAAAGAATATTACTCTCCTTTGGCATTGATTAGGTAGTGCCTAAACGTCCTATAAAGTTATGTATATCTTATGTTACGTTCATACCTTGCCAGTTTGCAGTGCTTAACATTTCTAGATGAATTTGTTCAGTTGCCTTTTGATAAATTTTGAATACTTTCTTCATAATATTGTTGGTTTTAGTTCTTCTCTCAATAATTTATTTGGTTTTGGTGGATTGTTTTTCCTTTCCAATAATGATACATAAATCAGCTTGACAGTTCATAAAATATTTATGGACCATGACAGATAACAGTGGCAGAAGGAATTTTAAAAGAGGATGGTTTTCATGTAGGCTTTATTATTTGGTAGAAATTAGCATGCTTTTATTAAAATCAGAGCTTGTGCTGATTTTTGTCAAAGGGGAATCTGATCACGCTATTTTGGGAGCAGAATTTTGTTTCTCCCAGTGAAGCAGAATTCTAAAAGACTTAAATATTCCAGTGAGAAATTTTTAATCCATTTTGTTTTTCAGTAAAAAACCTCCAATCATTCCAGGAGATCTTTGGAGAAAATAAAGCTATTTGAAATTTTTTGCTCCTCAAAAAAGTTGTGGAAGTGGTACCTAGTGAAAAAATATTGCAAAGTAAATGAAACTGCTAATCATAGAAATCCACCATATACGAGACACTCTTATCTCATTGCCTTCTGTCTTCTTTTTTTTTATCTTCTGAAGCAAAGTTTTACTTCTTCCTACTTTCTAAGTATTTTCAATGGCATACTTTGCTGATATTTTGAAATGACAAGTACAGGCAGTTCTTTTAATTCACCTTGATTGTCTTGTCCTTACAGCTTAAAAATTTGCATTCTGTTTTCCATAGAAAATTGCTTCTGTTTTCCATAACAACACTAGAAGAGTACAACTGTAGAGAAGTACAACTGCCATTTTTGTAATAAAAGGGGTGAATTGATGATTACCCATTATTGTTTAAATCAAGATAAATCAAAAGAAAGCTGCGACTCGACCTCATCTCTCTCATTGTCCCCAACAAATGCCTCAATCTATAACCAACTTATGGAATTATTCATTGTTGCTTTAAATTTTTGTATATAATCTAAGTTAGCAAAAAGCACTGATCTGGTGCCACATAATTATTTAGCCCATCTTCATAAAATAATTGCTACTGATATGTTCAGTATTTTATTGCTCTCTCGTGTATTTGAGACTTTCTCATCCATTTTTACTTAGTTTCTTTCCCAGATTTCTCCAAAAGAATTAGAAATCACAATACCTTAACTCCGTGCAACCCACGTTCTTTCCAAGCAGGAGGGGGAGACAGAGAACACAAAACGCTGAGAGGATAATTGCTGTCTTTATCTTTCTACTGGCTTCAATTCTGTATCTCCAAAAACTCCGCATGAGAAACTCAGATCTGACTGGTACTCGAATGCCACCTGAAAGATACTCCAGTTTGCTTCCAGAAGTCTTGTATGTCTTGCAAAGCTTCGCAATCTTTATGAACGTATTTTTAATTTCTATTTAAAATAAAAGCGAATTACAATAGAAAGAAAATACCTTATATTTCATTTCATGAGGAAATTAAGAAAATCACAATAATGACAGAACCCAAATTGACTGCTTCATTAATGCTTGGTGAATATATTTGTCATATATTTGACATATATCTGATTGACAGACTGACTGAGGGTATTGTAACAATGCAACTATATTTTATCCGCATTTTGGACAGTGCCTATTCCCATTTTCCCCACTACGGAGAATCTTAATTTAAAATGTGACAGATCTTTTGTAAATTAATATAATTAAGGGTAAATTTAAAGTGTTATTTAGAATAAGGATGCTTTTCTGATATCAGGTGTTTGCCATTGTTTTTTATTGCTTTAATGAGTCACGGTTGTATAAGATATTAAGCAGATATAAACTTAACACCCCTTGAAGAAAAAGATTATTAAAGGGTGTAGATTAACTTAAAGTATGTTGCTTGCTTTTTCAGATAAATTAAGCAGTTGTATTAATATCATTGTTTTAACAGTTCAACCCTCACAGAGTTTGTTAAAGTGCAATGCCAAGACAAAATAGCTTAAAAATAGTGGGATCTGTACTGATTTATATAAACTTAATAGCTCACCCCACACACTGCTTTTTTTCTTACTCATAATTTTTATGAAGCCAAGAAAATTATTTTCTGTGATTGTTGCAACAATAACAACACTGTACTCTTCCACCTGTCTGTAGAACATTTACTCCAAAATGCTGCTTTCTTCTGCTGTAGGTATTCTAATTTCATCTAACTGGTTATGTTCACAGAACCTGAAGCTTGAATTTTATGTTATATTCCACAATAAAAATTAAGAAGAGTTAAGAATTGTTTTCTAAGTTAAATCTATCTAACACCAGAATACAATATTATCACTTTCTGTAATTAAAGCAAACAATTGTACTTGGAGTGGAGAGAAAACTGTGGTGGCATTACTGGAGTTGCCATAAGAAAAAGCCAAAAACTTTTTCTGTGCATTAATTCTTTCCTGCAACAAATAATTGAACTGTTTTCCACTTGTAGGGAATCTGAAATAGTCAATGGTAAAAGAACATTGAGATAATCTGTTTATTTGATTCAGTTTTAAGTATTACTCAGACTCTCCAAACCACAAATGTAGTAGCTGTAATGTTTTATACTTGTAGCTTTTCAGTGGCATTTAAGTAGCCCGATACAGATCATACTATATTTAAGCTTAGACCTCACTAAAGTGTAAATATCTACCACCCCATCCTTTCAAAGGGGACAAATCCTTTGCAAAATATCACTGGGAATCAAAGTTAAAGAACATGTATACTCTGAAATCCTGCATGTTATGGAAGTGATTATCCCTGTAGCATCTCCCCTAAACTTTGGTAGAGCCTGGGGCAGGGCTGGAAAGCAGCCTTTGCTGGGAATGAGTGAAACAAGGGAGATGTTGCATACCTCAGTGTTTTCTATGTCATTTGTCACTAGATCACCAGCCGCCTTCTGCCTGGGGATGACATTTTTATTGCCCTTCCTCAGCTCTTTGCCTCTTCACATCCCCTCCCAGTTTCAACTTCTGGTTAATCCACTCATGGAGAATTGAAACATTCTTTTTCAGAAAGATGCCTCTAATGATGTCATTGTCCTAATATGGTAGTAAGGCATGAAAAACCAAAATCATTGTGTCTACATGGAGTATGTGGAGTTATTTGTACGTTTGTTATTTTACTCACATCATAAGGGTTGCTTAGAGATTGTGACTGGTTCATCAGCTTCCAAGTCTGAGCAAGGAATCTGAGTTCTGTTTTTTGTTTCTGAGTTCTGTGTATGGCTCAATTACCCTTTAGTGTAATTCAATTTTAAAAAAGAATAATAAGATTATGATGAATTTATGAACCTGTTTAATCCCTTATTTTAGTTTACAATTTAGACTGTGAACCACTCATCCTTTCACAAGGCAAATCCTATTTGCTTTCCTCTTAGTCTATACTAGTGTCTATCAGAACTCTGTCCTTGGTCTTTTATTTGCCTATTACAGAATCTGAATTACCATCTATACCATAGTGATTCTTCATTCTACATGTCATCCTTCATAGTAGAGCATCTCTCATTTATATGATATCTATCTAACACTGATCTGTGTTTTTGCTCTGAATCTGATAAGGGAATTTGCCCTCAGAATTTTTAGCATTCTTTGCCTCAAAGTGATATAGGTGGTTTTGTTTGTATTTAAGCCTGTGGGCTGTGTAGTTTTACTTTAAGCTACTAATCTCCCTCTGGATGCATAGGTTCTGGTTATCTGAGTGTCCTGCATTGTAACTGATATATTTTAATGCCCAGTCTTGTGACTAATGACAGACACAGTATCGGGTATATTGTCATGTATATAAGTACTGAGCTTAATCTGATCTGACAGAAGAAAACCTCCTGATTCACAGTTAACAAAAATTGCCTGGTTCACTCCTCTGGCTTCTGTTTACTCAAACTGCAGTTTCATCAATGTAGAACAGAAAACCATGGAGACCTCAGACTTCTTCCAGTTGACAGGGTTAAATCCCTTCGTGTAGATTGCTTGAGTAGTATCCATAGTTGCTATGCCAACCTTGGATCCCGAGCAAAAAAGCTATGGTGGCAGGGCTTCCTGGGTCGGTGGCAACTTCAAGTGTACAAGAATCAGCAGCAGATGGGTAAAAAATGTTTCAGTAAGAGAAAAAAACTTGTGATTTCCTGATGTAATTGTATAGTGATGAGATAGGTTTTAGAAAAAATATTTTTAAAAAGTGGTAATCAAAGGGCTTCAGCCACCACAGTTTTGGGTAAATAGCACAAAAACAATTCATATTTTAGAGCTGTCGACAATTTTTTATTTATTTTTTTTTTCGAAGAAAGTCATCATGGCTGGGCTTTGCGAACGAAGATTTGGGAAGGGCTCTACCCACATTTGTTACAAGCGCGTTGGTGGCTAAAAAGGCCAATATGAGAGAGACAAGTCCGGCTGCAAAAGGCACAGCAGAAAGACTCCTTAGGTGGTATTGGCAAGATATGATTCTTTCTGTGTTGTCTTTTCTCCTCAAGAGTGATCCTGCCTGCATTCTCAAAGGAAGCAGCAGCATTATAGACAGTGTGTCTCCAGACCTCCCGACTGGAGGCCAGAGTAGGGCCTCCAGTTATGAGACCAGTTATGTTGATCAGTATGGCCGAGGCTGAGATGTTGTTTCAGGGAGTCCTTGTATCTCCTCTTCAGGGCTCCTCTCTTGCGGCAGCCAGTGGCAAGTTCACCATAAAGCAGGATCTTAGGGAGGCGGTGGTCCTTCATCCTGGAGAGGTGCCCTGCTCAACGCAGCTGTGTTCTCAGCAACATGGCCTCAATACTTGTGACTGCTGCTTGTTCTAGAACAGATGTATTGGTCACATAATCTGACCAGTGGATGTTTAGGATTGTACGGAGGCAGCGTTGATGGAAGTGTTCTAGGAGACGCAGGTGGTGGCGGTAGAAGACCCATGATTCGGATCCATATAGAAGAGTACACAGCACAATGGCTCTGTAAACACTGATCTTTGTACTTTTCTTCAAGTGTTTATTTTGCCAAACTCTTTTATGGAGTTTTCCAAAAGCACTGTATGCCTTTGCTAACCTGTTGTCTATCTCTCTGTCAATCTTACCATCCGAGGAGATGAGACTACCTAGGTAATCAAACTGCTGGACTGATTTGAGCTCTGATTGGCCAACGGTGATGTGGGGATGATAGAAGACTTCCTGAGGTGCAGGTTGATAGAGAACTTCTGTCTTCTTTAAACTGACTTCCAGCCCAAAAAGCTCAAAAAAGGTATAAACAGACAAAATGCAATTTAAAGTTTGTTGCTCATTAAATGTTTGCTGTGTATAAGAACTTGATCGTTTGGCCTTCTTTTAGAATAGGTGTAATCCTCTGTAAGTGGTAAAAAATATTGGGGTTTTGGTGTGACAATATCTCTCATAGCAAATCTCCGTAACAGCGGGAAATTAGGATTCATAAACCTTGCTTGATACATCATTTCATACTTTTTCAGTGTGGTTGTAGGAAAGAAAAGAATACTTTCAGTAGAAATGTAGAATTGTGAATCAAATTTTAGGAAACACTAATAAAATACTGCTTCTTCAGATGCTTTAAAATAAATGCAATTATTTAAGCATAAATCTGTAGGAAGAGAATCCATCTTTCATTATGCTATTTATCAGGGTTGGAAAAACCAGATTTTCTTTTCAGGCTCACCAACTCTTGACACATACATATTCTAAGAAGGTGTTTTCTGCCCCAAAACTCTGTCTAGCTATATTCATCAAACATCATGACTGCAGTAAAAGCCCACAAAGTGCAATAAACACTTCCCTTTCTGTAGCATTAAAAACCACTTGTTTTTTTTTGAACAAGAAACTTTGTTCACAGATTGTTCCCGTCCACTTATATTCAGTTGAAAGAGTGATGAAAAATTAAATACTGCACAAAATGTAATTTAAAATCATTACAACTTCAAAATTAGCAAGTCATTTTTCTTCAGTTGGCATAGTGACTCTTTTGTACTGAGATCTGGAAATTGTACTTTGAAGTTTTTAAGCAGCTGTTGGGCTGGTTGAGAATAAGAGGTTTTTCAAAATATACTTTAAATGGAGGAAAAAACTCTTCAAAATAATTGCTTCTTATGTTCAGGATCTTAAAGTTTTACTGCATAAACCAGCATTTTTGATGGTGTTCTGAACAACTAAATAGAACAGAAAAGAGACAGCGTTTCAATTTTTATTTTCAAATGCAAACATTGGAATAGGCCTGTTCCAGTTGGGTGAAAATGAATGTAGGAATTTGGATTTACAGGAAAGTAACTGCTTTTCCTACACACCACCACCTAATATATGCATAGAAGGAATATATGTGTGGGAAGATTGTGACTGTCCTTTCATAGGACTGAAAAAAGTGCATACTATAATTTTGTAAAATAAGGCAACGGAGAAACGAAATATCTGTTCAACATCTCATCTACAAGCTCAACCCCTGAGATATTCTAAAACCTTCTGTTGATCTATCAAACAGTTCTTCTGTGGATAGGAAAAAAAAGACAGTCATAAGAAATATGAAACTGCTTTTAGTAGATGTGTCTGTGTGTATCTTCATGTTAATCCTTATAGCTGATACATGACTTACACGTATTTCCTGATAAGACTGTCAGAATCCTACAAAACAGAGTATGTTTCATTCCTAAGAAGCTTTTCAGTGAACTCAAGTTTATTATATACTTATACATATATAAATATATATATGTATCATATACACTTATGAAACTATTACATATGCCAGCTTTTGTTTCTGTACATGCATAATTAACCACTGACTTTACCTATCTGGACACTGTTAGATATTACATATTTAAATTTGAACATCCTTGGTAGTTTCATCTGAATTTATGGTTTGGATTGATAGCTGCTTCTAAATGTCTGAAAAATCTGTTTCTGAAAAGCCCATTGCCCTGATTCTGCTGTCATTTAGTTTTGTTCTTAATATATAATTTCAAAATATATAAGTTGCTCTGCTGTAAAACTGGTCTGAATAAGAGATGGGGTGAGAGGATGGGAAGTAACTTCATTTTTTTACACTGAAAGAATTGAAAGGAGAATCCATCTGTTGGTTTTAAGTTTAGTAAACAGAGAAAATAAAATATGGGAACACTTAGCTTTAAATATAATTACATAAGGCTTTGGAAAATTAAGGAATTTAGAATTCATAACATAGTTCTTACAGGAATAGCTCTGTTTGGCACCCTTCTAATTCCTGAGGGTCCTGGAAAATTGTCTAGCTTTCTCTCTTAGCATGAATTTAAAAAGAAGTTCTGTTTTATAACATGCCAGTTTCTACTAACTCCAGAGAATCTCTGATATTGCTTTTGGTCCATCATGCAAGTAAAAAGCCTCCTGTGTAATAAAGGCATATTCACAGAATATTCTGAGTTGGAAGGGACCCAAAAGGATCATAGAAGTCCAATTCCTGGCCCTGCACAGGACAAGAGTCATACCATGTGCCTGAGAGCATTGTCCAAATGCTTCTTGAACTTTGTCAGGCTTGGTGCTGTGACCTCTTCCCTAGGGAGTCTTTTCCAATGCTCAACCACTCTTTGGGTGAAAAACTTTTTCCTGATATCCAACCTAAACCTCCCATAACACAACTTCAGGCCATTCCCTCAGGTGCTGTCACTGATCACCACAGAGAAGAGATCAGTGCCTGTTCCTCTGCTTCGCCTCACAAGGAAGTTCTAGACTGCAATGAGGTCTCCCCTCAGTCTACTCTTCTCCAGGCTGAACAGACCAAGTGACCTCAGCTGCTCCTCATACAGCTTCCCCTCAAGGCCCTTCACCATCTGTGTTGCCCTCCTTTGGACACTCTCTAAGAGCTTAATATCTTTCTTATACTGTGGTGCCCAAAACTGCACACAATATTCAAGCTGAGGGCACTCCAGTGCAGAGCAGAGCGGGACAGTCCCCTCCCTCGACCAGCTGGCGATGCCCCCAGGACACAGCTGGCCCTCCTGGCTGCCAGGGCACTGCTGACTCATATTTAGCTTGCCGTCGACCATATTAAATCATAAAATGTAATTCACATCACAAACCTCCTCACTTGTCTTACTAAACCTGCTGCAGAGAAATATCATGGAAAAAATACTAGATTTCAGAGAAGGGTGAATAGCTCAGTCACTTTAAAATTTTTGCTTTAAAGCTAACAGTCTGTACATGAACACAAACTCATCTGAGTAGGCGCTATTCATTTACGTAATCCCATGGAGCAAGGCATTTTAAGTGTGGTTTCTTTTACAAAACTAGGGGGAAAAAACACCTAAACCATCAACTTAACAGGCTCTCGATTTCATGATCCAAAAGGAGATTCTTTGCATACAGACGTAACATTGAAATAATTAATGGTTATCATGTAAAAATTCTGTTCTTTTCTGATATATGAAGCATTCATTGTTAAAGGTAGGATAAAGCTCCATAATAAAGTCAGCGACTCAGTCCAACAGAAGAACCCTTTTCTGTTGCTGCTGTTGTACTTGCAAAAAGTATTTGTGAACAGATCTCTCCACTGGATTTCCAAGCTTTGTCTTTTGCAGAATAGCAAAGTTGTCTGTGATATATCTTAAGGGTGTTCCAGCCATCCAGTCAACTAACAAGTGTAATTGCTTTTGGCCCACACAGAGCACTTGCATATGTCAAAGATCAGAACTACAGTTCTTAAATCTATGCTGTTTTTCTGGCAATATTAATCTATATATTAACTATTCCAGCATACAGTAGAAAAAGACATCTAGTTCACAGACTAAAAACCTTTTCATCATCCAAAAAATGAAAGATAGTGTACCATTAATGTGAGGGCCTAGGCCGATATGGAATCCCAAACCATTCTTGTCAAAGAATTCGTACTTTCAGTCTTTTAATAGTGCTCTTTTTTTAACAGCACTTGAATTATTTTTTTAAACACAGTCATATTTATGACAAAATTAATTAAAAACTTGAATAGTTTCTTGTAGAACAAAGTTGTCCTATGACCTTCTGCTAAGCACGTAAAAAGATGCACTTCAATCATGTTATTATCCCCAATATCTTTCTTAAAATCACATACCAGGAAAAGAAGTATGCATCTACAGTAATATGTTGGTTTGGATAGGAATGTGACTTTTGAAGTGAATTGCTTGATTGTACCCACTTACCACATTTTGTTTGGATCATGGTCTATTTCTTGAGTGCACAAACTGGATTCATTTTGAATGAAGCTAATTTGCTTCGAGAAATACGTGTACAGTCCTTAAAACTAGATTAGAACTGGTCTGAAGTAAAAGCCCTAAGATGTGTGTAGTATAGGTCTTTCACTGATCTTTTTCAGTCTAAAAATATGCTACTTTTGCACCACACTAATTGTCTAAGCTTGCACTGTTTACATAAAAGTTATAAATTATTTAGAATGTTTAAAGTTCTGATGTTGTGGGGGTTTCTTTTGTCTGAAAATGGAAACAAAAATCCTTTGTCTAAATATTTTATCAAAGTGAGTATTTTACCTTGAAATACATTATAATTTACTCTAATACAGTGATTCCCAAGATTTTCTTAGACAGCAAGATGGGCTGCATATTATTATTTGAGAAACCCACACCCATATTGTTACTGCCTGAAGACTTTTCAGGTCAAGAAGGGACTCATCATGTAACCCACATAGAGATTACATGGAAAGACTGTTTGGCTCATGTTCAGTGCCTAGTTCTGACTTTAAGCAGTGCTTTACTTTCTCTTTAAAAACCTAGCTTAAGAGCCATGCTTATGATTTGTTCTTTGAAGTAGGATCCTACTTCCTCTCTGCCTTGAACTGAGGAGTAATGTTAAGACTTTGGCCATATATATATAATATTTTGAAGGTCCATTATAAAATACTTGCTCAACTTGAACTTCCTGTCTTCCCTAGTTTGATGTTTACTCCATGTTAAAACACAAGTGGCAGCTGATTCATGAAGCAGTTCTGAAGGTTGTTAGTCTGTTTGGCTTTTTAAAAGTATAAAAGGACATTATTTGACCTTTTTTTCTGGGATTTTTTTTTGAGTGGAGTCTGCTTTTTTCCCCACTGTTTGCAGTTTCCAGTGCAACCTGATAGAGCCCTCATAATAAAGTATCTTACGGTAAGTTATCAGTCCACAAAAGTGTGGTCTTGTTGCCTTGCAAAGGTTTTATTTCTTAAATATATGTCGCTATTTTTAAATAGATAGGCTTATTTAGAATTTAATTTGCAGACATAAGGACATTCTGTCTTTCTTGGAAATTGTTTTTAATATTAGTTACTAACAGGCAGGTCATTTCATGTCATTTACAAGGCCTCAAATGAAACTCAGTGGCTGACTGAGAAACTTATGATACAGTTCATTTTATAAAAGGAAGATAAAACATTATTAAATGTAACAAACTGAATAGGCAGTAATCCTTAATAACATTATAATTTTAAACAATTATTCTTTATGAGCTTAATTTTAGCATAACCATATGGATTTATTTCACACAGTGTTTTTACAGAACATATAATATATACAGAATTTAACGATATAATATTTGTAGCTTATTCTTTCCAGTTCTGATTACATTTTCTACTGTCAGATGGTAGAAAATCTTTGATAAAGTGAAAGATTGCAAAGGCAACATCATTTATTCATTACTAGCTCTTCTTTTTCCTTTAAAGTCTATTTTGTTCTTGGGGAGATGTAGGCATGAGTTCCCATCACCTTCAGCAGGAACTATGTCTGTTCTTGAACTTCAAATGCACACCAGTGCTCATTCAGAAACTTGGTAAAGTACAATAGCTTAAGTTAACCTCTGACATAAATTAATTTTACTTTGGCATGGTAGACTTCATTCAGAACAACCACGACTTTTATCAGCTAGCTTCCTTCACAGAACTGGAAAGGAAAAGGTTCCTTTGAAACAATTTTAATGGCAAATTTTCAGCAGTGCAGACTCATGTCCTTCAATAAGGATTAAATCTGGATATTAGCATAAAAAATTCAAGTTTCATACATATATACAAAAAAGTCTGGAATATTCAGCATCGAGGTAGAGGATATAATGAGATGTCTTAAGTGGGTACCATATTCTGGATGTTCTGCTTCTTCTTTCAGCTGGTTTGGTTTCTGGTCCTTCGTTCTTTCTTCCTTGCTGCTCCCTTCTCATTTCTGTGATTGTACTCACACCATGACGCCTGTTCTTCATTCTTTTACTCCTCTTTTCTATTTAACATTGTGCTCTGTTATCTTCAGCCTTGGATAAATAGAGTGGTTATTATGAATTACTGGAAACATGCACTTTATGGTATATTGGGTTATTTGTAAAAGATGCCCAGGTCTGCATTTAGTTTCACAGTAAAGGTGAAATAGCTGATCCATCCATAAAAGCAAATTTCACACCTATATGGAGGCTCTTTCAGTTGCTTCTGCTCAGAGACAGAATTCCTGTTCATCTTCTATTAGTTCATCTTCTATTGATCTCTGGGCAAGAGGATTTGATTTGTAAGCCCTTTAAAATACTTTTTTGGTAGTTAGTTAAAAATACATAACATACTACTGTAATTGGTCATAAAGTGTGAGATGAAATATTGTGTCACATATTAAAGGGTATTTTGTATGCTTCTTAATCTTGGAGTTCATATTCCTGACCCCATTACTGTAATCTTCTGCTGGTTTAAAAATTAAAAAAATACAATAACAAAGAGTAAGACCTACCTATGGATGTAAATAAGCATGTTGAATTGTAAAACTCTCCTTAGTGTTTCCAACAGGCCCAACGTGTGCTATTTTATCATTAAAAATTCTCTGTGTGTGCAAAGTGCTTTTCTATACATTAAGGATTTAAATTGGCAATTTTATTTTCAAACACACAAATACTTTTCTCCTTTTGACTTCATATATGTTCCTCATCACCTTCCACATTTTTTCTCACACCTTATTCTGATCTTAAAAATTGCTGTAAGTTCACAACCTGGTATCAAACAGCCCCCTGCAGCAGTTCTCATAAGACTTCTTCTGAGGAAGCACTGCTTTCGACACTAAGGAAAATTGTTTCTGAACTTTGTGAGTGTCTATTACTTAAGTCCATCTGCCATCAGTAAAAATGCAGAGAAGAGGTCTACAGAATTTAAGTTTTCAGGTAAAAATCTGCCTTGTTTTAAAAGAATGATTAGAAATGACCACAAATAATAGTTAATAGTATTTGCTGCTTATATGCAGAAGGTATTGTAAGAGCTTAATAATAAAGTTTCTTGACTGTAAAAGCGATATGTGAAATTCATGACAATAGCAAAAGCATAGTCTACTCAAGAGCTCATATTTGACATTATTTCAAAGAACTTTAGAACATTTTATGGCTGTGGATAGATCAAGATGTTTTTAATTTTGATCGTAAACCATTATAATGTCCCTTGTTGCACAGTAACATAGGAAGGAAAGTGATACAGTGCATTCTTTAATTCCCCTGATAACCTTCATCTAGCCACCTAAAACAGGTGTAGAAATCACCCCACAGATGTGCCTTGGTCTTTATACATAGCTTCCAAATTACAGACTAAGGCTGGATGTCTCAGTTTCAAAAAGTTAAATGAGATGAACCTCAATACTTTTCCTTCTTTAAGTGGCAACAGTAGAAGAGGAAGATTCCATAATTTTCCATTTCTTTAAAACAAAAGGAGCCTGAAGGAGACCTGGGTGAAACTGAGTTGCCAGAACTATTGAGTTGACTTGATTTAAAGCAAACAATTAGGTGGATTGGGAAGAGGTCACCCAATTATGAGATATTTAAGTGTGATTATATATTGTAATAATTATAAAACTTCATACCTGATTTTTAGGTAAATAAGTATTTAGGTATTTGTCCATAAATGATTTTATGTTTATACATAAATGAAGACCCTACAGTGTCTTAGGATCTTACCCTCCTTTGATAAAGTTTAGTTATTAAAAAATACATTTTCACTTTAGCATGAATTTGTTTTCATAAAATATTTCCATTCCTAGCTTTTCACTAAAGGCATTAACTGCGGAAGTCAGAAATCTCAGTGACATGTTAATCCAAAGGAGATATTTTTTTTCTTGAGACTTGTTCTCAAAACATTCATTCTGAATACCGAGACCATATGAAAAGTCTCAATTCAATTATGTTGTGAGTGAGTCCTGAAGGAACCTGTAAAACAGTCTCAATATATGTTCAGTTTACTTGAAGTGCTTTGTTATTAAAAGAAATATCTAAAACCCAAAGAGGTGCTATTTATAATTGTTGAGATGGATGTACATAAGAACATCTGCAATATTTTCTTGAACTTACTGTTTCTAATTATTTCATTTCTAAAAAGGCCAGTTTCCATATGTTGTATTATACTAGCTACTATGTATCAAGACATGCAATTTGAAAAGATCCCTTTCTACACCAGTTAGGCTTTATTTCTTTTTTCATAAAAACAATGAAACCATTAGTCAGTTGTATTTGTCAGAAAACTGTGTTTGTAGTGGATAGCACTGATGTAACTGAAAAGTCTCTTTACCGATATATAGTTACTAAAGGTTAATCTAAGGTTAGTGAGACTACATAAATGAGATTTAGCCAACGTGCAGGCTTTATAGAACATCTGAATATTAGTAGGAGAAATTCTTCAGTTAGAGATTT
Organism: Manacus candei; assembly: GCF_025592945.1. Lineage (NCBI taxonomy): Eukaryota > Metazoa > Chordata > Aves > Passeriformes > Pipridae > Manacus > Manacus candei. The sequence goes on along the minus strand of NW_026138097.1, from coordinate 32,140,307 downwards.
AGATGAATGTAAACTTTTATATGACCCAGTGGTAAACTGCGTGTTCTTAAGTGGCTTGAAGTCTTAGAAAGTACTTTTTGATTCCTAATTAGTATTTAGTTTTTCAGAATTACTTCCATGACAGAGGTAGGCAAAACCTGTAATATAAGTATGTAAATTCACATGTTAACAGTTAATTTTATTTTTAATATGGCAGCTTACTCTAATGTCAGTTATGGAGAGCAGTCCTGTAGCTTACTTAATATTTCCCAGGTCTTCACCATAACATGTTAGTACTTGTCAGTTGATAAGGAATGTGGACCCATGGAAATGGATTACTAAAACATAACTCATTTTTATTTTAGTTTGTACTTGAAATCTCCCTTTATTTCTAGGTGTCAGAGACATTCCTGGGAAAACATAACATAAGGTTGAGCAGGAAAGGCTCAAGAACTGACATGTTTGTGCAGGGGGCTGAATCAGCAAAAATCTTTAATAGCACTAGATACTGCCCTAATTGATTGTTCTTGAGGAAAAACTTGAGTCCCTAGCAGAAAGATTCAGAAGCTGGAGCTGTTAGGGTTCCTAGATGACTGTTTTAAACCCTGATTCTTATGAAACCACAATAGCACGCAAGTTGAGAGGGAGTAGCTTATTTCTTTTGAAAAGATTCTTATATTTATAAATCTGGGAGGAGCCCAGAATTGTACATTTCCTTGCCATTAGAATTTGCAAATAAATGACAGTTTCCATAAAATATTTAAGTATACTGAAAATTAGATGTAGACGCGTGATATCTATAAGAGGTAAAAATTCCTAAATACTTGCATCAGAACTGACTAGAATCTTAAACCAAATAAAAAAATAGACTTTCATTTCATTGAATTTGTTCTTCTGTAATTCTTCTATAATCAGATTGTATTTTGTTACTATTGCTTCCTTAGAGAAAAAAACAACAGCCTTTATCAGCAAAGGGCTTGTGATACATGTCATAGACTAAACAAGGTGCAGAAGATGGAAGAATAAAGAGGCAACTAACATTATAAGCTACTCTCACAATAAAGTAAAATAACATTAAAAATGAAACTTACTTTGTTTAATAAAATAATAAATCAATAAAAAAGTTTTAGTGGATATAAAATTTTATCAGTTGAAATTGCTAATATTCTATTGCCATTATGGGTAAGGCAGATCACACTATCAGTGTACATGAAGAGTATGACAAGTGGCAAGACAATCGGGAAACTGAACACAATGCTATCTTACAAACATGCTGTTTTGCAATGGGAGTGCCTTTCCATCACTTCAGAGTGATTTTATTTTTGATCTGGCAGAATTTTAGACGGCATTTGGCTTTTACACTCAAGAACAAGAAGGCACAGTCTTGTGCACCATGTTAATTGTTAATTCAAAGGTCCTTAAAGGGGAAAGGACAAAGGGGAAGGGAAGTACAGGGGTAATACCAAGAAACAGTAGGTATACAAATCCTACTTTGGAATCCCAGAAGAAGGTGAGAGAGTCTAAAGAAACACTGTACCCATTAAGCAGCTTCCATCTCATCCACTGAAAAAAACCTCTAAATTTGAGAGAAAAGCTCATGATCAAAGTTCATCTTTTCCATACAGACAAGGGGATCAAGTTAAGAGAGGATGAATAAATTTGTTTTTGCCAATTTGTGTGTGTACTGAACCTTGTAGCCTATTAAAGGCTTTTTTTTTGCTTTTTCCTTTTAGCTTTCTCTCTATATGATTAATCCCTTTATACAAAAAAGCACTGTCCGGATATGAAGCACCGGTACCTTTTACTGTTAGACTGTCAGATTGCTAATGAGTCTATTTTTGTTACGTATTTGATGTATTTTAGTCAGCTCAAAGTCACATTTTTAAATTGAACTGTTATGACATAAACCCTTTAATATTCCAGGGGGAGCCACTGTATAAAAAACAGTTGAAAATTCGTGAGAAAATAAAGCATTTTTAAAAACAAACATTGTCTTTGGCTAGGGAGATAGAGCAGATATGATGGAATAGAGCGTCCTAACATTTCTGTGATTCTGTGCTGCAGGTTCTGCACTGATTGAAAGGAATGGTTTTCCTATCTAGGATTGTATTTGCGCAACGCTGAGCAAGGGCATTAGTCTTCCATGATTATATTTGATAAATCATCATCATCATCATCATCATCATCCCTATATTTAACTTGGCTTCAGGAGACTTTTGGCATTATTTTTCTATTGAACAGAAATATTTAATATAGATGGAAAGTACGTCTGAAATGTAAGTGCACCTAAATAAAAACACCTATAGTAGATGGGAAAGCTGCGAGTCTATTGATGGGGGGCTACAGATGCCTAATGTAGGTAAAATTGCCATGGATTAGTGTTTAAAGTTCTATCTGTATAATCCTGAATGCTTTCAGAGTTGATTGCTGCTATCCCAGGAATATCCACGGAATATCCATGGAGTGAATGCTCTAATATATCCATATTACGGTGGTAAGTGGCAAATTCATTTATCACACAAAGTATTAAATACTGTGACAATGGTTTTTGCTCTGATTGAACTCAGTACTTTGCTATTTAACTTCATAAAATTGTTATGCCAGATGGTTTTGGGACAAGCCTGCCAAGTTAAGAAGTTAAGAAGTACTGGATCAGGTTAGTACCTGGGTAGAACTTTCATAAGACCTTGCTGATTTAGATTTTAAGCCAGACCCTAAATTTCTATGCCTGATTCAAATTAAAACCAATCAGATTGAGTCCAGATCTTTAGATAGCAGTGGGTGGGGTTTTTTATAATTAGCATAAAAAATCTGTAATCTGACAAGATATGTTTCAAGTGCTCTTTTAAAGTGTGACAAACAAGACAATTATTTTTGTTCTTAAATTTTTAAAGAGGGGCATGATAATGCAATGCTTTGATCTGATTGCAAGCTCAAATCCTGCATTCTGAATCTGAGTAAAGTAAGAATAATAGATAAAATAGCTTTGCAAAATAAAGCTAAATTTGTAAATATTTGTAATCCATTTAGAATAAAAAGGAAAGGGGGAAGTGAATTCTGGTAATTTTATTTCTTTCAATCCTCATGTTAAAACAAGCCTTAGATGCTAAGGAGTAGATTGGTGTTTTAAAGAGCAGTTTTGCCAGATTGTATGTCATCCAAGAAGACGTTATTCATACGATTCTCAAATACTGAGCGTGAAATCTCAAAGGAACAATGGAAGACAAGACATGGAGAATAAATCTTTGCTTAAGCTTTTTACAGACATGATTCCCTACAGACCTAAAATGGTCAAAGAAAACACTAAATTACATATTGAACGACAGTTTACAGAATGGAATATGCTATGGGAAGAAATAATATGGAAGAAAATAGAGACAAAAATTGCAGGACATGAAAAATGTTTCCAAATGTGATTCTTTTTTTATTTTGTTGTCTTCATCTGAAGATACTTAAATATTTTGGCCCATGTCTTTCAGCAAAAGTGACAAATATCTGAAAGGGATATATATAAATAACCACTTTATTATATGTATTCGAATACAGAATATTATTGTAGATGATTTCAAGGAAAGATACATGAAAATCAAGTTTAGAAAAGCAGGCTTTCTTAAGGATGATTTGCTTTGTATGGACTGCAGTTTTATTTTGGGCTTTTCCTCAGAATATTTTACTCCATACTAAACTAATTTGTATTTCTTTTTTCTTCAAAACGCAACTTTCACATCAGCTCTGGTGGCTGTTTAACATAAGTAGTAAAAAACAGTATTGTTTTCTTAGCTTTCATGCTCCATTACCTCCTGCACTAGTCAGGAACACTACATAGCCCTATACCAGTGTCAACCCTAAAAGCTGATTCCTGTTCAGCTGGGATCACAACAGACACCTTGTTGGCATATACAGGGCAAGCTTTCACATCTGAGGCACCCAAGAATCTGAAACTGTCAGTCCTGAAACTTGACTGATGACTACTTCCCATAGTTGATATCATTCCGTCATGACGCTCAAAATTACACTCTTTTTCCTAGTTGACCTCCTGGTAAAAACAGTAATTTCCTTTCCCAGAATTTAAAACACATTTCTTATCACCCTCTGCTTACCATTTTACCTCAAGGCAAGATTTGAGCTTCAATTATTCCTGACTAATGTACCTTCCATAATCTTTAAAACCTCAGAAGACTACACAAGACTCCCAAGGAAATAGAACTCTGTACTACAGATGCTCACCATTGGAAAGCAAACCTGTATCTTGTATGTCCTGCTTTGGTTTTGATATTCCTACACAGGGGTCACTAGAATTTAACATGGTATTTCGGATGAGCCCTTACCAGAGCCTTTTACATCATTAGTGTTTTTCTTTTGGTCCTAAGAACCTCTTTCTCAAGTGATGTAACAGTACATGCTTCCCCTTTCCATTGTGACTGTTCATTCTCACAGCCCTTTTTAATAAACAAATATACAGGACCTTCTCATTCTTCTGTTTCTACCTGCCTATTTACATGTTGCCCTTATTCACAGCTTCTCACATGTCTATTGTCAGCACAGTTCATTGGGATTTTTTCCTGATAATCTTGTACATGGAAATATTTAGTAAAGTCTGCCTAAAAGCAAGCTCATGAGCAATCCCTTTAGCAATTTCTCTCTTATTTCCCTTCTAAGCATCATTCAGTACTCTTTTAAATTTCATTCTAATCACAGTCTTTTTTACTTTATTAAATTTGGATGTCCTACCATAGCAGGTGTTTTCAAATTCATTATGTTTACATAATTTAAAAAACACATCAGATTGTATTACTTTACGCTTACCTGCATGTTTTCGGCATTCCTTCATTCATGAAATCTTTACATAGTACCTAAGTCTGATAAGCTGTTCTGTGATTCCTTGGGTTTTTACTTTTCTGAAAATTTATAATCCATTTTTTACCAGTCACAGGCTATCATTACAGATACATTGCAAACTTCAGATTACCATCTGTGTAACCCTTTCATGGGCCAGTTCTATTTTGGAACATGCAAACAGATGTTACTTAAGACTTCCTAAAGTACATTAAACTTTGAAAAGTGCATCTGTTTCTAGTCTTTGGGTCTTGATAAGCATATGACAGAATGCAAGAGGTTATGGAGTACGCCCAAGAGCATGGAGAAATAAAAAAACCTATGCATACTGTCTGCAGGTTTCATAAACAAGTTTACTCTTTTTTTTTTTACTTTTTATACAGCAAATTAGCAGGATGTTCAGTTAGACCTGTTCTCTTTCCTTTATTATTTTTAGAATATCTAGTTTCATTCAGTGTTCTAGTAGTTCTGTTCCTCGCTGCTGTTGTGCAGTGCTCTGTGAGCAATGCATCATTCATTTCACACTGCCATCCCACAATATCTGCTCTCTGCACTAGGTATAAGCCTTTATGTACTGCATTATCTGCCAATATAAATCTCTGTATCACGACTTGCATTAATTTTCTTCCCCACGCATCAGTCTCATGCTCTTCTGCATCAAACTCTATCCTGACTTGTTTTTCCACCTCTGCCTTTATTTTAAAATGGCAGTAAATACTGAGCTATTGTCTCAACTTCTACTCCCATTTTCTAGTCTAGATCTCTTTCTGAATTAGTCAGTTAAACATGTTATCCTGATTAGTCACTCTGTGCTGTATCTATCTTTTGAAAAATCTTTTTTGCAAGAAACATGGGTGGTAAAACATATCAAAATTTTGTTCATCAGGTACTAGATAAGCCTTGGGCACAACCCTTTACTGAGCGATTTTTTAGAGGCAATGTCTTAAATACATGGAATTACTGATGATTAGTCATTCCATTTAGTCTTTTGCCTCTGTAAAGAAGCCTTGAATAAACAGAATTGATGAGTGCAAACATCTTAGAAATGATTTCATATGAATTCGTATTAACTTAAATGTTTTTTTGCTTTTAAAGCCCTGTTTTATGTTAAAAGCATGCTATTCCAGAATAAGTTAATTGAATATTTTGGTAACGTGTTTGATCCACCATTAAATTTTACTCAACACAGGCAATGGAGTCACTGTCAGGTCATCAAAACTTTTAAATATAAATTATATGCTTTATAAATATATATATATTGAATCATATGCAGCTGTGAGATTAATACAGTACAAAATGTCATGTTTCTCAGTGCTTCTTTGGAGAGACAATTTGATATTATACCCTATAGTAAGTTTCTGAAATATTTTTATTCTGCACAGCTTGATTTCTGTGGTATTTTTAGTAGACTAGATACTGAATAGTCAGTTCTAATTTGGTTTTCTTCAGTTCTTTCTCACAGTATGGCGATTATTTATATTACAGAAGCATAAAAACTTCCAAGTTCAAAAGGAAATACATTATTCAAAAGAATTTTGAAATAGTCTTAAAAATCATAAGAAAGTGCAAAATACTAGTTATCTTATAGGACACAAGAACAAATTAAGACGTTGCGTCCATTTCAGTTTGTGAGTGTGATATGACAAGTATGTAAAACACGTTGTAAAGATAAGAGTATTTTGCTAACATGTTTTTACACTAAAATTGAAGATAGAGAAACAGGAGTTTTCCATTAGTGAAAAGATTGAAACAATTAAAGTTTAACAGTTGAAGAAACTTTCCAGCAGCTGGCTAAATACATTACAGGTCCCTACTTCAGATTCCTTTCTCTTTTTCATTTTTCTGCTAGACAGCAATGCTTCTGACAAATAGACTTTTTATCCCATTGTAAGAGAAGTCTACTGTGCTCCAATTAAATAAACTGAAAATTCTGAATGATTTACTAAAAATGTGTGCCTGTAATCTTCAATAAAGAGAGTATAGTTATTCCTCTGGTACACAAGATGATGGATTTTCCAAACAGAAATTTTGAAAAATGCCTTTAGTTACCTGTAAAGCTTTCTCTTTCCCATAATGCCATCCTGGTCTGCCTGTACTAATGTACAGAAAAAGGCAAGGTTTTGACATCACCTGCAGAGAATTCCTTCTCTCTTACATTTCACAACCTCTAAAACTTCCTTCAGTCAACAGCAGTGGCAAAAACTGGTGAGCTAATAACAGCTACTGAGGATCCAGTAACTGTGCCAGCCCAAACAAATGAAGATAAACCAAACCAAATACTGAAAATCCTGCTGAAGATTTGTGCAGCAGTGACTAAGAAGTCATTATTAAGACAGGTAAAACCCAGTAACAAGGTAAACACCGATTCTGCAAAAGGAAGGATGGTCTTAATTACCTTTGCTTACTGAACACTAGTGCTGTTAATTAAAGATCTATCCTAAAGAAAGGCTACCATTGCCAACTTGAAGTATGATTCAGGATAGTCATAACCAAGTAGCTCAAATCCTGCTTTTTTTCTGCCAAGAGCATAACGCTGCTAGTCTTTTCATCCTGCAAGTGACAGTTCAGACTTCATCAAACGACATAACACGATCCAAGAGGAAACAAGGTATCACATTCAGAACACTTGTTCCGATCATGCACTGGTTTCTGGTTTGGTGTATTATTTTTGCACTACTTCTTAATAATTAACAACGCTTAGATTTCAGCTTTATTTTGTCTTGTATTACTTATACAAGGAGCAACAGAAGTGTATTTAAAACATTACTGCATATAGGTTATATTAAAATACAACTGATGGACATGTCTCCTGTATGTAAACGGAGTGAAAAGTGTTGAAAAGTATAGTGTACGAAACAGATGATGTAAAAAATACATACAACTTTTTCATCAACTCAGAATGGTGAAAAAATCCTCTTTTTCAAACAGATAAAGATGCATTCTACACATTTCAAATGTAAATTTTTTTGTTAATGTCCCTTATTTTCCACATTTAGTTGTATGCAGTTAAAATGGAATTTACCGTATTTGGTGTGACAGCAGTTTCATATATGGAGAAAAAAAGTGCTAACATCTGAGGGATTTGCAATAGCTCTTACATATGTTAATGTATTAATATTTTTAAAATGTGTACAGTTTGTTTACATAAATAGAATACATATGTTTTTAAGAAATAGTGACTTATCATCATGTTGGTAAAATGTTTTAGGTCATACCACTTAGGACTACTTAATTCTTAAGGTCTTGAATACCTGCTAGGTTAATACCAATAGACAACTATTTGAATCACAAAACTATGTGAATACAAAAGTAAAGGCATTTTGCATTCTTAGTCCTTGGCTGATAAATCTCAGTGTCTCTCCACACGGGCTGATGTAAGGAGTCTATACAGTAATTTTCAGCTACCTGTCCATTCAGTTGTTAGTTAAGAGGATTACAGTGTAACAGCTTATGATGTACATCCAGCGCTGAAAGGTCATGTAGCCCCAGATGCAAAAACATTCTAAAAACTTTCTTTCAAGATTATTTATCATATCACTACTGACTGGTTGGTAACTTCTTCCCAAAAAATGTTAAATTCCACTTGGGTCAGTCATCTGTCCATCTTTAAGATACATCATATTGAGTATAAGACTTCTGCTCTTACCTGAAGAAAACAAGCAGTCACATAAAATATCATATGATACAATCTTTACTTCTGTAAGACTGCTGAGAATTACTAAGTGGTTGGCTCAATGCATTCCTTGTCATTCACTAACAACTGTATTTAAGTTGGTATTCACTAATGGACTTCTGTTAAAAATCCTATTTATTTTGTATTTGCAAATCGCTCAGTTTTTAATAAATATTACAGAGTTTATACTCTTTTTCCACTGAGCTCCTTTTTTTCTATCTAGTTCATGCATAACAAAGACCTAGATGTGAAGGCCATTTTTACCTCTTTGTCGTATCTGGAAAATGAGGGTGGTAGGTATTTGTTTTATCAAGCACAAATATGGACCACAGATGTAAATATGTATGTCTTCAGAAACTCTACTCTGAAAAAAAAGACTAAAAATAAATATTTTTATTTAAACACAACTAAGAAATAATTTCTCAATATGATGTATTATCTTAAGACATGATGCTGTAAGTTTCCCACCAATATCCTGTTAACATAATAGAACCTGAAGCTCCAAATATATTATATTTTGATTTGAAGGACACAAAACTGAAAACAGTACCTTTGAAAGTAAATACTAAGACTGTATTATTTGCCTTTCCAGTTTGAATAAAGTAATTTGTATATAAAACATATGTAACTGAGGCACTTGGAAAAAAATGGAAAGCAAGCATTTTTAGCATTCTACAGAGTGACACTTTATTGCTCATACATTAGTATAAACAGTGTAACTAGCACAATATATAAAGTAGCTCTTTTTATGAAATACCATTTGAAAATAGCTCTTTTTATGAAATGTCATTTGAAAATAAATAGCTGGTAAAGAACATGTTACAAAATGTTTAGCAGTTACAAAATTGAACTCTCTTTTACTGTAATCCTTAGAATGACTAAAGGCCACCTGTTCCTTATTTTCTTGTAGTAACTAGAACTGAACAGACCACTGGGGCACTACATCAGGCTGAAGCACTGCATGTCTACGTTATCTCCATGACTTCCCACTCACAACAGCACTAAATAAGTTAGCATTCATTTGAATTATCAATGGCTAAAGAGAGAGCATAGTATGCAGTATTGCTTTTGTGAAAATATAGACTTTGTTCAAAAAATATGATAACAATATCAGCACATGGACCTTACTGTGGCATGGATAGCAAATTAATTTGAGAATTACCCTCTGAAAGGGATGCAGCTTTTTAAGGAAATAGCCATTTAAGTTAAGCAGCATTTTGACATTTTTATAATTTGCCTTCCTTTATATAATAAATGGAAAGCTCTGGTTGGCAGACAATTTCATCAATTAAAGGCATTTAAGGAATTGTATCTATATTTTGAGGGAGAATAAAGCTGATGTATTTTTCATTGGGGTATTATAAACACCAGAACATTGACTTTCTTCTCCATGTATCCATTTACGGATTTTAGCAGCGTATAGAAACAGTGGGTTTTGGTCCTCTTGATAGGTGAAGTTCACTTTGATTCAGAAAGTTCGCACACCCTCTAAGGCTTACTGGAAAAATTTAAGTGATTATAAAGGTTTGTCTTTAATTCTGCCTACTACGAACAAAAGCACTTTACACCAGGATTTCACTGACTGCAGTCAAGTACAAAAACTTTATTATACGTGCAATCTGTGGAAGAAATCCTGATTTCAGTCAAAAGTATTAACCTGAGCTTCTCAATTCCTCCTGATTTATGCTGGCTTGGCCAAGAAAAGAATTCTCATTTGTCAATGCGTACATGCTGTATATATACAAATAGACATCTCTTGTTGTTAAAATATTTTAGGTTTACTTCCTTGTATGGTTGGAACTAGAAGAAATAAATTTGTGTACAAAACCACGGATAAAAGTTTTCCTTGTTTATCTATTCCCAGAACAGGGACATGTTAAATTTGCTTTCATTTTGTCATGTTACATTTGGTATGTGTTTGCTGTTTTTCTGCATTGTGTGTGAAGTGATATTTGCATTCCAATTTTCACCATTTTTCATAAATTCACCTCTTCTCCACATGGTAAAATCTATTAAACACTCAGCATACTCCACTTTTGCAGATGGTCCTGCAGTTTGCTTGAAGTCTGCAGCAGGGCTCTAAATCCCGCTGAAAGGAGTATGTTTACCATTTTAGGTGATATTTTCCCCTTTCTGCCAAAGAAATGTGAAGTAGGCTATTTTCTTAAGTTCTACTAAACTGACAAGACTACTGACAAATGTAAGTGGTAAATGCAGCATTTACAATCAATAGATTACACATATTCACCAAGATTAACCTGATATTCCATTGATATAGTCTATATTCTACATAACTTGATATACTATTGGTATAATCTGTCTGTTCTTTTCCACAATAACTTTAATTATGCTGTGTATTTGTTAAAAGCGGTGATCTTTTTAAATGCAGGAAACTGTTAAGTGTTACAGAAGGAGCACTACCAGTAGCTCACAGCCCCAAGTGAACCTAACAAGAACAATGTAACAAATATTTCTGGTAAGTTGAGAATTGATTGTTTTTCAAACATCAGCTTTTGTGATACTAATTATGTCAGTATTTTCCTATTACTGATTAATTAACATTCCATATCAGTATTTCCAGTTCTCTGTAACTGATAATTGACATACTATTTTTCTTTTTTTGAACATTCCTGTTGTAACGCTCACTTCATCTGTCTCTCATATATTCTCTTTTTCCTCTTTTCCTTTTTAAATCTCATGTAAGTACTTAAGTGAATATCAGCACTTCCATTTTTGTGGCTTAAATGAGTACTATAAAGAATCCTATTGCATACTAACTGTGCAATTTTATAATGACCTGAAACCATCCAGAATATAATCTCTTCAGGCACCTGCTGACACACCAAGAATTAATTTGTCTTGATTTCAACTGGGAAATACGCAGAAACAAGTGAAGCAGAAGCAGAAATTTCATATTCATGCCAATGTAGCTACATGAGAACATCTGAGAAGAATATGCAATATCCAAGCAACAGACCTTCAAATACAAAATTATTCATGAGCTATCAGTGTGTCTGGAAATACAGCTTTAATAGACACAACCCACCTGCAAAGCTGAAGAACTCCTCATGTGCAGGATGCATAATCCAGTCTGCACTGAAGCAAAAAACAGCTGAGCACCTAGGCTTCCGCAGGGAAGACAATATTCCCTGGAGTTTGATTCACTGGAAATGATACAGATAGCTTTCCTCTTACTTCTGAGGTTACATTTGAACAGGTATATTACAAACCCGAAGCGTGACATTTAGATCAGTACATGTGGCCACCACAGCAGTTCCAGGGCTGTTTTCTGTTTTGAGATTAAATTAGTTTAAAGGTGAATGGTTTCCAGATGCATTCCATAATGGCTAATTTTAAATCTTTTAATTTCCACATTTTCGTTATCTCCTCCTGTAAAGAAAAAAATTTAAGCCTGTGTATGTGAAGTGACACTACACAGCAGGCTGGAAATCTCAGCTGCCCAGCTCCATTGCCAAAGGCCCACGTGGTGCTTGGGGCAGTTATTGGCTGTAGTCTGGCTCTCAGGGTCTTCTGGCATGTTTGCCTCTGTGCTGGGGTCACAGTACCACTGTATGATGGGACTCTTTGTAGTAGGCAATACGGTGATATCTGGGGCTTAGATTTGTGACCATGCTGAAACACGCCAGTGTTTTGGCTACTGCTGAACAGTGTGTGCTGAACAGTGTCAAGGTCTTCTCTGCTTCTCACTCATCTCCTGTGAGTAGAATGGGGGGTGCGTAAGAGCTTGGGAGGGGACACAACCCGGCAGGTGACCTGAACCAACTGAACAAAGAGATATTCCATGCCATACAGTCCCTGCTTGGCAGTAAAATGGAGAGGAGTGAGGTTGAGTTAAAGCTGGGAATTGGCTGTCCACTGCTTTGTTTGCAGGAGGTGGTGTGATGGCCGTTGTGCCATTTCTTTTGGTTTGTTTTCTCTTTTTTCTTTCACTTCTCTCTTTATTACATTATTTTCACCTTGACCCATGAGCTTTCTTGCTTTTACTCTTCCTTTTTTTTTCCCCTCTCCCACTGTGGGTGGGCAGCAGGGGAGTAAGTGATGGCTATGGGAGGCTGTATGGTGCTTAGCTCCCTACTAGGGTTATCCCAAAGCACACTGTGTGCCAACTGGAGTTGGTTCCACGACTGGGCAAGGCTAGTGGGATCTGCCCAGGAAGAGTCACTTAGACTCACTCCATTTCAGGGATAACCAAAGAGCTCCTGTGTGGTAAAACTACACCAAAGCTGGATGTGGCCAGTGATCTAAGCATAAAGAAGGTGAAAAGCTTGTTATAACTTCTACTTCACTACATTAAAACAAACAAACAAACAAACAAAAAACCTAAAAAGACGTGAAGTTTGTTTCTCAAAAAGAAAGACAATTATATCTCAAAATATAATCTCTCAAAGAAATCACCACAGCACTGGATGTCAAGACGAACAAGCCCAGGAAGTGTAATACAAAACGGAAAGGAACAACCTATTACTACAGTAAAAATGTAATGTAACAATGTAAAAACAACATAAACATGTTGGTACCAAGACTAAGAGACACAAAAATATTTTGGAAAAAATGTGCAATAGAAAATATTTACAAAAGCTACACCAGAAAACCATACTAAAATACATTCTAAGTTTGTACTCACTATTTCAACAAAGACAGAAGTCTCCAGAAGAACAGAAATTCAAGGCCTAGGTATATGGCTTAACAAGAACCTCCAGTGAAGGAGAAGCAAACTGTAACTAGCCTAAGGTAAGATTTCAATTAACTTGAATATTATGGCCATACACTGAAAGAGAAAAATTCTGAGTTTCTCACAATTTCACTGAAAAAGCATGTGTCGCTTAGACACCAAGCAGCCTATTTGAAAAGGCAATTCCACACAGTCCACCTTCTCTGCTCAAGTTGCACAGCTCCTTCCTGCATGGGTATACTTCCACTTGTCTCACGGAGTCGTGCATGGAAGACCACTGGCACTCATGGCACTTTCTCAGAGCTGCGCAGATACTTGATTTCAGTAAGCAGAGGCCCATGAAGCATGGGCCTGACTGATTTAGGGGCTAGCTTTCTCTCATATGACTCCTGACTCTTATGAAATAGATAGGTATACTTAAAAATTTATTACGATTTTTAGACAAAACATACCTCCTTTACTCCCAAACAATGCCCAGTGATAGACAGAAACACGTTCAAAATACAGACATGACGTGTAGTCAGACTCAGATTCCATAATAAAAGTCCTCTGATGGATTCAAAGACCTAATTCTAAACCTTTCTCCTCAATACAAACCCTTCTCCTACCCACAAATTAACAATGTGGCCACCTCAATGAAGGCTTGTTTGGCTGCTGTAGCCTTTCCAAGCTGCACTTCCCCAAGTCCATTATGCATCACATTAATGATGCTGTGTGGTTACTTACCATCATTTCCACCAGCTATGTGATGCGATATGGTTTATATCACAGAGAGATTTGCCCCGCTGATAAATTCTTTATCTTGAAGTTAATATTAAGAATTGAATTTGTCTGATTAATTTTTTATAACAACTGCTATGAGAGACCAGTTTTGTATTAGCCACTGCTCCAAGTTATCTTGGCTGTGGAGTAGGAGGCAGGAGCATCAGTAGAATTAAGAGATGGAGCTGACCTACCTCTACACTACAACACATTTATATTCATAAATAAACACACTTTCTCAGAAAGCACAGTCTACTCTATTTTCTTCCAAAAGTGCGAATGTCAAAGTCTTGTCATATGCTGGCTCTTTCCTGCCCCACTAAACTCAAAATATGCAACAGCAAAAAACCCCAAACCCAAAACAAAAAAAAAAAGGCAAGAAAACCCACATATGGTGAAACTAGGATAGAAATGTAATGTTTTAGTCATGGCGCATGTATACAACAGGAGAGGCAATGATACAGTACTTCAATCTGCATTGTCTATATAAAACATTTATTTTTAAGCTCTATAATGATATTATAGAAATACATAGAATATTTTATTGAGTGTATTTTAGTGTACTCACTGTGAAAATAACACATTTAAGACAGGTATTCTTATGTCCAAACATTTTAAATATATGCACTTCTTTGCTTGCAGTATTATGTTACTTTGAAAAACAAAATATTAGTGTTTTATTCTTTGCTCCTTTCCAGAATCTTCTCATTCAGATTTTCCTGGGTCATCTAGGGTGCTCACTGCTGTGAGATATTTTATAAAAACCACGAAAAGTACGTAGACTTGTAGAATTCCTATATTTGCTTGCATTCATGTCTAGTGCACATCGCTTGCCTTTCAATTCTCCACGTGCCTTCTTCGTAAGTACAGTGACATATAGTGCATTCATCAGTTTTCACCTCCCGGCCTGCTGGAATGACAAGGGTTTCTGCAAAGCAGTTTGGGCCTAAAAGAAGGAAAGAGATCATTATGCGATACCAGTAGCACAATGTAATCCAGCCTAGTGCAGTTTTGGCAGGAACACAGAAAACCTAATGCAAAGTGAGGAACACTGGGCACATTAAACAAACACAAGCATCATGCGCAAGGCACAAAAGCAGCAAAGAATGGTAGGATGCTGCCCTTCGAAGTGGCTGGATGTTTTTGGTACAGACTGTCCTGCCCTCCATGGGAAGGTGCAATAAAGCCTTTCTGTGAAACATGCAACTGTGACAGAGACCTGGACATACACTGACGGCGCAGATCAATACAGGTTTGAGCTACAGAAAATGACAGCTACTGATAATGCAACAGTGCTGCTGTAAGCTACCAGAGAGATGATTATAAATGTTATTAGCTTTTTCCCATTGGAAACAAGTGCTTTAGTTTGTGTAGTAATCAAAGTATCAGATTAGTTTATTTTCCATTTCGTGAGAATATAGTCATTTTCCAACAGAGTGGAATAGCTCCAGCCTCTTCTCAATGAAGACACTTTTTATGTATAAAAGAATTTTATGTAAGTCACCTACAAACACCTATTTTCATAGTACACTGAAATAACTTCATTTCCAAGGATGAGGCAGGAGAAAATCCACCAGCGCAATGCTCACAAGACAAATCTGATCCATTTCAATAGACATCCTCAAATCTCTCTCCTGCAGAAAGCTACAACGGCTGCATTTTCTACATTTCTGTTAAAAAAGAAGTCTATTTCTGCCTTGAAAACCCACACGCACTTGTAGAGCAGCACTAAACCCTCCAACCATCTGTCTAAACACTCTCATGTCCTCAGTGGAACCTGGCCCTTCCACTCAATAAGCACACACAGCAGCTGCTCAGGCAGAGCCTCGCCACTCAACAGCAATTCAGTACCACTGTCCATCAGGGCAGGATGTGTAGCAGGGGCCAGCATACATAGATCTGATACTGCTGAAATTCTTAAAGGCTATGGCCGTGCAAAACACTTACTGACTGCCAACCTGTGTGCCATACAAGTAAATATATGCCATATGGGCTCAGTTTTCCCTTGCTGGGGGTCTGTTCTTAAGACCTATGTCAAAGAGCATGACTACTACTTCTACAGAAAGGTATGCTTCACATTTTAAAGCACAAACCAAATAGTTTTAATAAACACCCTGAGAATTAGAAGCCAAATGGGCCATAATGAAGGCCCTTCCTCACTGAAGAGAAACCCTGCAGAAATTTTCTTCCTCAGGCTGCATCCATTAATTCCCTGAATATTTAAGCCCATACTTTGTTTTCATAGGAGCACAGCATCATAGAATCATTAAGGTTGGAAAAGACCTCTAAGGTCGTTGAATTCAACTGTTAACCCAGCACCATCATGTTCTCCACTAAACTATGTCCTCAAGTGCCACATTCACGTGCCTTTTGAGCACTTTCAGGGATAGTGATTCCACCATTTCCCTGGCAGCCTATTCCAATTTTAGGACTGACTGTTGACAATTATCTCTAACATGTGGCTTCTTGCATAGTTTTGGGTGGCTTCTTGCCCATTCAAGGCTTCAGATGCAGAATGGATAGTAAAATACAGCATATCTCATGTAAAATTGACTGCTTTACTATCTTAATGTTACTGTGATACTTCTGTGTTTTCAGTCGCTTCAGTCTGTCCATGCAAAGTAATCTTGGGCTGGACAACACAGGAATAAGGACTTTGGGGTGGAACCCATGCTCCTGGGTCCCACTGTACATTGGGAGATGCCCCAGCTTTCAGCCAAGATAAAGCAGTGTTAACTATGCTGTCCTCAGTGGAACTCTGTTTAAAACACTTGAATGCTAATCTATATAATTCTGTTTCAGTGAAATATAGTATTCTTCTTACACCTTAAAAAAGTTTCATCCCAAGATCAGTTCACCTACTCTTTAGGTAAAGATACCTGAATGTTTTGCCTGCTGGCCTGTAACGGCCCTATGAATTACAAAGCTATATGATATAAAGAGTTAAAAAATTTAAAATACTAAAAGCAGAATCTACTTTCCATGGAGAATTTGTACGAAACCTGCAAGACTACTTGAAATTTAAACACTACGTAAAAGGCACCAGAGAAACAAAAGCAATGTCAATCCCCTATGAAGGATTTATTTCATTCTGGAAAGGTAAATGTTACAGGCTATACTTGGTTATGAAAACCAACCAGGCAATGAAGTAAAAATGGTGCAAAACCCATAATATAATTCACTAGGATTTATAATGCAAATGCCTCCAGTCACAATTAGCAACACCTTAATGCCATGTGTGACGAGTCCTTCTTACATCAGAAAGTTATTAAATGTAAAGATACAAGTTACAGACCTCAACTGTTAAACTACTTAATATGGGGGAAAGTCATTGCTTGGGTAAACCTACAGAAGAGGAATACCCATCTACTTGAGAAAGGGACTCAACAAAAATAAATGACAACAACAAATGTTTTTTCAGTATCATGAAACTTTTCTGTAGAAAATTGCCTATTTTCTGGTTCTGCATTTGCATCCATACTTACTGCAACTTCAAACCTTATAATACTCAAACTGGCAATAGTCAACCGGCATCCTTGCCCTTACCTTTTTCTTTGCAATATCACGTGCGCACAATATTGTGGTTAATGTTACAGAAAAGGTCATCAATAAAAAGGTTGAACTGACTGTATTACTGCAATATCATGCACATAAATGTCAGTATAATATAGTGTCCAAACACAGGGATATAATTCCACAACTCTGCTTTTATAATTTCTCCAAAGCCTCTGACTTCTAGGGAAAAAAACCTCTGAGCTTCACCCAAAACTCTCATTCAATTTTCAAGCTGTATGAGCTAGTTCTGGCTCTTGATTTCCTGTGGCTGCCTCCACACCAAGCAGGCAATTCTCATCCCTATTCATTTCCTTTTCCTCTGAGGAGCAGTCACAGAACCCAGACTTACATGGCTGGACTGGCCCAAAGCAACCAGCCTGCAGAGACGGGGTATATGTGGGACAGCAGCACTGGGCCCTCGGTGCAGGGCTGCCCCGGCTGCACTTGAGCCCCCAGCAGCCCTTCCCTGGGGATCTTCTGCTAGGGATGGTGATGATGAAGCCTCTAATGGTCCTCTGCCTGCCTAAAAGGACAGTGGGGAAACTGAGAAATTGGAAGATTTTGAGCAGACAGTGGGAGGGTCACGATATACGGCAGACACACAAAAACTGGTGTTGAGAACTCAGGAGTGCCATTTCCTCAGTCTCAAGCTTAGCAGAGGGAGGCAGAAGAACATTTCACAGAATCACAGAATATTCTGAGTCAGAAGGGATCCTCAAGGATGATCTTGTCAACCTCTTAAGTGACTGGCCTGTACAGGGATCGAAACCATGACCTTGGTGTTATTAGCACCATGCTCTAGTCAACTGAGTTTCCTCCACATTCAGGGTGGCCAAGCTACCCTGAGGGCATGGCAGTTGCTGAAACTACTGCTTAATGCTGGGCAGTTTATATTGATTTGGCAAAAATGTCAGATTTCCATCAAAAAAGGTGAGCCATTTTCAAGTTTTTAAGTTTGAGAAATTACCTGACAGCACATGTAAAGCATTTCAAAGTAAATTGGGGCTGTTCTTAATCCCAAAGCAGCGGTGGGCTTTCTTAGTAGATGCTGCTGCTGCAGGAGTAGTGAATTTCTTCTCCTTGGTCTACAAAGGAGGCTGCCACATTTCTAAATTCCTCTTGGCAACACCACTACTCTGCCCAGCTTCAGCACCTGGTACTCGTTCAGTGCAGCACTGGTTGTATAGTATAAACCCCCTGGGCCCCATCCCCAACTGTATATACTTATATAGCTTTAAGTCAGTCAGTGGTGCTGCATATCTTCACAGCAGATGAAGATTCTGCTGTATCACTTAAATCTGGCAGAAAATTCAGTATGACGTATTGTATCAATTCTGAGTGCAGCTTGAAATCAACCACGACATTGTTTGTTTTCCCGAAGTATACAGCTGGTGCTGTCAGACTCCACTTGAGCCATACCATGCTGGTATCAGCACAGATTTCTTTCCCAGGGTGAAGGCACAGTTGCTGCCATCATAGCAATGACTCAAAGCAACAAGTTCAGTACAAATCTTCAGTTCTCACACTGAGCACCCAACTGGCATGAAGCTCTTGGCTTCCACGCATCTCAAATGGTGAATCCTAGCTTCCTAGAAATCCTAGAAACATTTATACTGGGATATAAGAAACTAGGAAGGCAGATTTCGAGGTCTATTCATTGAGAGATTATAATGGGATTCTCATCTCTGAAACAGTAAAAAACTAAAATTTTCAAAATATTATTGGGTAAATGCTGCTATTGTTTTTTGGTTTTTTAAATCCTTACACTGGTCCTATGAAAAGTTTCCAATTACTTATGTTATGCTTCAGTGTTGACAAAGGCAACAATCTAATTAAAATGCAAATTTTGTTCTCTTAGAAGAAAACAGCTAATGCCAATTCTCAGGAGAGAATGCCCAAGCCAGTCACCTACAGAAGCAACAGCACCTGTAACCTTGACAACCTTGGAAGTGGCTCTCTGAAACTCCTCCCCCTATTCCTTTCCTTCCACAAAACCACAGCTGTACAGCACGGAGCTGTTCCTGTTTCCTCTTCTGCCTGACCTTGCTTTTGTATGGGCACATGTTCCAATCAGTTAAAAAATATGAGACACAGCAATTTTGTAAACCATGATTTAAGCTACTGTTTTCATCGTGTATTAAACAAAATTACAAAGAAATGGACAAAGAAATCTGTTCAACTGCAAGTTGATGTGTTTGCCCAGAGTCATGACAGATTTTTGCCAATTAGAACTACAGTGACAACCTCTGTAATACAACACTTTGATGTGAGACTGCTTTGGGCTCTGGATTGTGCTGAAGTTCTTCACAGATGCCCTTTTAGCAGCTCCTTGCAGCAGGTGAACAGGCCACTTACTTCTAAGGTACCTTACAGCAGCCCCATCTACCCTAATGGTTTTCTAGCACACATCACTGTGGTATTGGAGCACTTTATAAATTATATAACTTAGACATTTAGCTTATCCCCCTTTCTTAATTTAGATTTTTTTCAATTTGCATGGAGATATTTCCAATGGTTACAACACGAAAGTTTACAACCTGGAAGCCTTGAGAACCATGTAATTATTCTAGAAGCAGCTGTGCTGCATGAGATTCAGACATCCACCTGCAGCAGCCAGGAAGTATATGGGGACAGAGCGAGCATACATACCCAACTTCCAGCACTTTCTGAATCAGAGACTTTGTAAATGGCTCCTGCTTGCTGAGTTAATGGATGGAGTTACTTGATTTATGATTAACTTCTCCAACATCCTGCTAAACCGAGATAAACAGCATTTGGTGGCAAGGAAGCCCATGGCTCTTGTGTGCAG